>NW_024404538.1:0-109826 GCF_905171775.1 Rana temporaria | reverse complement strand
AGGATGAGGAACACTTCCTGCTACAATGTGACCAGGGGGTCCCGGAGGATGAGGAACACTTCCTGCTACAATGTGATCAGGGGGTCTCGGAGGATGAGGAACACTTCCTGCTACAATGTGACCAGGGGGTCCCGGAGGACGAGGAACACTTCCTGCTACAATGTGACCAGGGGGTCCCGGAGGATGAGGAACACTTCCTGCTACATTGTGACCAGGGGGTCCCGGAGGATGAGGAACACTTCCTGCTACAATGTGACCAGGGGGTCCCGGAGGATGAGGAACACTTCCTGTTACATTGTGACCAGGGGGTCCCGGAGGATGAGGAACACTTCCTGCTACATTGTGACCAGGGGTCCCGGAGGATGAGGAACACTTCCTGCTACATTGTGACCAGGGGGTCCTGGAGGATGAGGAACACTTCCTGCTACAATGTGACCAGGGGGTCCCGGAGGATGAGGAACACTTCCTGCTACATTGTGACCAGGGGGTCCCGGAGGATGAGGAACACTTCCTGCTACATTGTGACCAGGGGGTCCCGGAGGATGAGGAACACTTCCTGCTACATTGTGACCAGGGGGTCCTGGAGGATGAGGAACACTTCCTGCTACAATGTGACCAGGGGGTCCCGGAGGATGAGGAACACTTCCTGCTACATTGTGACCAGGGGGTCCCGGAGGATGAGGAACACTTCCTGCTACATTGTGACCAGGGGATCCCGGAGGATGAGGAACACTTCCTGCTACATTGTGACCAGGGGGTCCCGGAGGATGAGGAACACTTCCTGCTACATTGTGACCAGGGGGTCCCGGAGGATGAGGAACACTTCCTGCTACATTGTGACCAGGGGGTCCTGGAGGATGAGGAACACTTCCTGCTACAATGTGATCAGGGGGTCCCGGAGGGTGAGGAACACTTCCTGCTACAATGTGACCAGGGGATCCCGGAGGATGAGGAACACTTCCTGCTACAATGTGACCAGGGGGTCCCGGAGGATGAGGAACACTTCCTGCTACATTGTGACCAGGGGGTCCCGGAGGATGAGGAACACTTCCTGCTACATTGTGACCAGGGGGCCCCGGAGGATGAGGAACACTTCCTGCTACATTGTGACCAGGGGGTCCCGGAGGATGAGGAACACTTCCTGCTACAATGTGACCAGGGGGTCCCGGAGGATGAGGAACACTTCCTGCTACAATGTGACCAGGGGGTCCCGGAGGATGAGAAACACTTCCTGCTACATTGTGACCAGGGGGTCCCGGAGGATGAGGAACACTTCCTGCTACATTGTGACCAGGGGGTCCCGGAGGATGAGGAACACTTCCTGCTACAATGTGACCAGGGGGTCCCGGAGGACGAGGAACACTTCCTGCTACATTGTGACCAGGGGGTCCCGGAGGACGAGGAACACTTCCTGCTACATTGTGACCAGTGGATCCCGGAGGATGAGGAACACTTCCTGCTACATTGTGACCAGGGGGTCCCGGAGGACGAGGAACACTTCCTGCTACATTGTGACCAGGGGGTCCTGGAGGACGAGGAACACTTCCTGCTACAATGTGACCAGGGGGTCCCGGAGGATGAGAAACACTTCCTGCTACATTGTGACCAGGGGGTCCCGGAGGATGAGGAACACTTCCTGCTACATTGTGACCAGGGGGTCCCGGAGGATGAGGAACACTTCCTGCTACAATGTGACCAGGGGGTCCCGGAGGATGAGGAACACTTCCTGCTACAATGTGACCAGGGGGTCCCGGAGGATGAGGAACACTTCCTGCTACAATGTGACCAGGGGGTCCCGGAGGATGAGGAACACTTCCTGTTACAATGTGACCAGGGGGTCCCGGAGGATGAGGAACACTTCCTGTTACAATGTCACCAGGGGGTCCCGGAGGATGAGGAACACTTCCTGCTACAATGTGACCAGGGGGTCCCGGAGGATGAGGAACACTTCCTGCTACATTGTGACAAGGGGGTCCCGGAGGATGAGGAACACTTCCTGCTACATTGTGACCAGGGGGTCCCGGAGGATGAGGAACACTTCCTGCTACAATGTGACCAGGGGGTCCCGGAGGATGAGGAACACTTCCTGCTACAATGTGACCAGGGGGTCCCGGAGGATGAGGAACACTTCCTGCTACAATGTCACCAGGGGGTCCCGGAGGATGAGGAACACTTCCTGCTACAATGTGACCAGGTGGTCCCGGAGGATGAGGAACACTTCCTGCTACATTGTGACAAGGGGGTCCCGGAGGATGAGGAACACTTCCTGCTACAATGTGACCAGGGGGTCCCGGAGGAGGAGGAACACTTCCTGCTACAATGTGACCAGGGGGTCCCGGAGGATGAGGAACACTTCCTGCTACAATGTGACCAGGGGGTCCCGGAGGAGGAGGAACACTTCCTGCTACAATGTGACCAGGGGGTCCCGGAGGATGAGGAACACTTCCTGCTACATTGTGACCAGGGGGTCCCGGAGGAGGAGGAACACTTCCTGCTACAATGTGACCAGGGGGTCCCGGAGGATGAGGAACACTTCCTGCTACAATGTGACCAGGGGGTCCCGGAGGATGAGGAACACTTCCTGCTACATTGTGACCAGGGGGTCCCAGAGGATGAGGAACACTTCCTGCTACAATGTGACCAGGGGGTCCCGGAGGATGAGGAACACTTCCTGCTACAATGTGACCAGGGGGTCCCGGAGGATGAGGAACACTTCCTGCTACAATGTGACCAGGGGGTCCCGGAGGAGGAGGAACACTTCCTGCTACAATGTGACCAGGGGGTCCCGGAGGATGAGGAACACTTCCTGCTACAATGAGACCAGGGGGTCCCGGAGGATGAGGAACACTTCCTGCTACATTGTGACCAGGGGGTCCCGGAGGAGGAGGAACACTTCCTGCTACACTGTGACCAGGGGGTCCCGGAGGATGAGGAACACTTCCTGCTACAATGTGACCAGGGGGTCCCGGAGGATGAGGAACACTTCCTGCTACAATGTGACCAGGGGGTCCCGGAGGATGAGGAACACTTCCTGCTACATTGTGACCAGGGGGTCCCGGAGGATGAGGAACACTTCCTGCTACAATGTGACCAGGGGGTCCCGGAGGAGGAGGAACACTTCCTGCTACAATGTGACCAGGGGGTCCCGGAGGATGAGGAACACTTCCTGCTACAATGAGACCAGGGGGTCCCGGAGGATGAGGAACACTTCCTGCTACATTGTGACCAGGGGGTCCCGGAGGAGGAGGAACACTTCCTGCTACAATGTGACCAGGGGGTCCCGGAGGATGAGGAACACTTCCTGCTACAATGTGACCAGGGGGTCCCGGAGGATGAGGAACACTTCCTGCTACAATGTGACCAGGGGGTCCCGGAGGATGAGGAACACTTCCTGCTACATTGTGACCAGGGGGTCCCGGAGGATGAGGAACACTTCCTGCTACATTGTGACCAGGGGGTCCCGGAGAATGAGGAACACTTCCTGCTACAATGTGACCAGGGGGTCCCGGAGGATGAGGAACACTTCCTGCTACATTGTGACCAGGGGGTCCCGGGGGATGAGGAACACTTCCTGCTACAATGTGACCAGGGGGTCCCGGGGGATGAGGAACACTTCCTGCTACATTGTGACCAGGGGGTCCCGGGGGATGAGGAACACTTCCTGCTACAATGTGACCAGGGGGTCCCGGGGGATGAGGAACACTTCCTGCTACAATGTGACCAGGGGGTCCCGGAGGATGAGGAACACTTCCTGCTACAATGTGACCAGGGGGTCCCGGAGGATGAGGAACACTTCCTGCTACATTGTGACCAGGGGGTCCCGGAGGATGAGGAACACTTCCTGCTACAATGTGACCAGGGGGTCCCGGAGGATGAGGAACACTTCCTGCTACAATGTGACCAGGGGATCCCGGAGGATGAGGAACACTTCCTGCTACAATGTGACCAGGGGGTCCCGGAGGATGAGGAACACTTCCTGCTACATTGTGACCAGGGGGTCCTGGAGGATGAGGAACACTTCCTGCTACAATGTGACCAGGGGGTCCCGGAGGATGAGGAACACTTCCTGCTACAATGTGACCAGGGGGTCCCGGAGGATGAGGAACACTTCCTGCTACATTGTGACAAGGGGGTCCCGGAGGATGAGGAACACTTCCTGTTACATTGTGACCAGGGGGTCCCGGAGGATGAGGAACACTTCCTGCTACAATGTGACCAGGGGGTCCCGGAGGATGAGGAACACTTCCTGCTACATTGTGACCAGGGGGTCCCGGAGGATGAGGAACACTTCCTGCTACAATGTAACCAGGGGGTCCCGGAGGATGAGGAACACTTCCTGCTACAATGAGACCAGGGGGTCCCGGAGGATGAGGAACACTTCCTGCTACAATGTGACCAGGGGGTCCCGGAGGATGAGGAACACTTCCTGCTACAATGTGACCAGGGGATCCCGGAGGATGAGGAACACTTCCTGCTACAATGTGACCAGGGGGTCCCGGAGGATGAGGAACACTTCCTGCTACATTGTGACCAGGGGGTCCCGGAGGATGAGGAACACTTCCTGCTACAATGTGACCAGGGGGTCCCGGAGGATGAGGAACACTTCCTGCTACAATGTGACCAGGGGGTCCCGGAGGATGAGGAACACTTCCTGCTACATTGTGACAAGGGGGTCCCGGAGGATGAGGAACACTTCCTGCTACAATGTGACCAGGGGGTCCCGGAGGGTGAGGAACACTTCCTGCTATGATGTGACCAGGGGGTCCTGGAGGATGAGGAACACTTCCTGCTACAATGTGACCAGGGGGTCCCGGAGGATGAGGAACACTTCCTGCTACAATGTGACCAGGGGGTCCCGGAGGATGAGGAACACTTCCTGCTACAATGTGACCAGGGGGTCCCGGAGGATGAGGAACACTTCCTGCTACAATGTGACCAGGGGGTCCCGGAGGATGAGGAACACTTCCTGCTACATTGTGACCAGGGGGTCCCGGAGGATGAGGAACACTTCCTGCTACATTGTGACCAGGGGGTCCCGGGGGATGAGGAACACTTCCTGCTACAATGTGACCAGGGGGTCCCGGAGGATGAGGAACACTTCCTGCTACATTGTGACCAGGAGGTCCCGAAGGATGAGGAACACTTCCTGCTACAATGTGACCAGGGGGTCCCGGAGGATGAGGAACACTTCCTGCTACAATGTGACCAGGGGGTCCCGGAGGGTGAGGAACACTTCCTGCTACAATGTGACCAGGGGGTCCCGGAGGATGAGGAACACTTCCTGCTACATTGTGACCAGGGGGTCCCGGAAGATGAGGAACACTTCCTGCTACAATGTGACCAGGGGGTCCCGGAGGATGAGGAACACTTCCTGCTACAATGTGACCAGGGGGTCCCGGAGGATGAGGAACACTTCCTGCTACAATGTGACCAGGGGGTCCCGGAGGATGAGGAACACTTCCTGCTACATTGTGACCAGGGGGTCCCGGAGGATGAGGAACACTTCCTGCTACATTGTGACCAGGGGGTCCCGGGGGATGAGGAACACTTCCTGCTACAATGTAACCAGGGGGTCCCGGAGGATGAGGAACACTTCCTGCTACAATGAGACCAGGGGGTCCCGGAGGATGAGGAACACTTCCTGCTACATTGTGACCAGGGGGTCCCGGAGGAGGAGGAACACTTCCTGCTACAATGTGACCAGGGGGTCCCGGAGGATGAGGAACACTTCCTGCTACATTGTGACCAGGGGGTCCCGGAGGATGAGGAACACTTCCTGCTACAATGTAACCAGGGGGTCCCGGAGGATGAGGAACACTTCCTGCTACAATGAGACCAGGGGGTCCCGGAGGATGAGGAACACTTCCTGCTACATTGTGACCAGGGGGTCCCGGAGGATGAGGAACACTTCCTGCTACAATGTGACCAGGGGGTCCCGGAGGATGAGGAACACTTCCTGCTACAATGTGACCAGGGGGTCCCGGAGGATGAGGAACACTTCCTGCTACAATGTGACCAGAGGGTCCCGGAGGATGAGGAACACTTCCTGCTACATTGTGACCAGGGGGTCCCGGAGGATGAGGAACACTTCCTGCTACATTGTGACCAGGGGGTCCCGGAGGATGAGGAACACTTCCTGCTACAATGTGACCAGGGGGTCCCGGAGGATGAGGAACACTTCCTGTTACATTGTGACCAGGGGGTCCCGGAGGATGAGGAACACTTCCTGCTACAATGTGACCAGGGGGTCCCGGAGGATGAGGAACACTTCCTGCTACAATGTGACCAGGGGGTCCCGGAGGGTGAGGAACACTTCCTGCTACAATGTGACCAGGGGGTCCCGGAGGATGAGGAACACTTCCTGCTACAATGTGACCAGGGGGTCCCGGAGGAGGAGGAACACTTCCTGCTACAATGTGACCAGGGGGTCCCGGAGGATGAGGAACACTTCCTGCTACAATGTGACCAGGGGGTCCCGGAGGAGGAGGAACACTTCCTGCTACAATGTGACCAGGGGGTCCCGGAGGATGAGGAACACTTCCTGTTACAATGTGACCAGGGGGTCCCGGAGGATGAGGAACACTTCCTGCTACATTGTGACCAGGGGATCCCGGAGGACGAGGAACACTTCCTGCTACAATGTGACCAGGGGGTCCCGGAGGATGAGGAACACTTCCTGCTACATTGTGACCAGGGGGTCCCGGAGGATGAGGAACATTTCCTGTTACATTGTGACCAGGGGGTCCCGGAGGATGAGGAACACTTCCTGCTACAATGTGACCAGGGGGTCCCAGAGGATGAGGAACACTTCCTGCTACAATGTGACTAGGGGGTCCCGGAGGGTGAGGAACACTTCCTGCTACAATGTGACCAGGGGGTCCCGGAGGATGAGGAACACTTCCTGCTACAATGTGACCAGGGGGTCCCGGAGGAGGAGGAACACTTCCTGCTACAATGTGACCAGGGGGTCCCGGAGGATGAGGAACACTTCCTGCTACAATGTGACCAGGGGGTCCCGGAGGAGGAGGAACACTTCCTGCTACAATGTGACCAGGGGGTCCCGGAGGATGAGGAACACTTCCTGCTACATTGTGACCAGGGGGTCCCGGAGGATGAGGAACACTTCCTGCTACAATGTGACCAGGGGGTCCCGGAGGATGAGGAACACTTCCTGCTACAATGTGACCAGGGGGTCCCGGAGGATGAGGAACACTTCCTGCTACAATGTGACCAGGGGGTCCCGGAGGATGAGGAACACTTCCTGCTACAATGTGACCAGGGGGTCCCGGAGGAGGAGGAACACTTCCTGCTACAATGTGACCAGGGGGTCCCGGAGGATGAGGAACACTTCCTGCTACAATGTGACCAGGGGGTCCCGGAGGAGGAGGAACACTTCCTGCTACATTGTGACCAGGGGGTTCCGGAGGATGAGGAACACTTCCTGTTACATTGCCCCAAGTACTCATCAGTGAGGGACACTCACTTCCAGAGACTCTCCGCTCTCATCCCGGACTTCAACTCTGCAGAAGAGAAGAGGAAACTCCAAATTCTACTGGGAGAAGAGGAGCCAATGGGGAAGAGAGCTGCCCAATATGTGACCGCGTGTCACCGACTGAGAGGGACATGAGAGACTGAGGACTTTCACAGACTTATGTCCATTCCCCTTTATATTACCCCCTTCCCCTTTATATTACCCCCCCTTCCCCTTTATATTACCCCCTTCCCCTTTTCCTTGCTTTGGCAATGCTAACATGTATTTGGTCCTGCCAATAAAGCTTATTTGAATTTGAAAAGAAGAGAGAGAGGAGAGAGAGGGAGAGGAGAGGAGATAAGAGACAGAGAAGGGGAGAGAGAGAGAGAAAAGAAGAGAGAGGAGAGGAGAGCCCCCATATTTCATACCTTTGAGGTCCTACAAAGTGAGGTCACCCACTTCCATTACCTGGGACAAGTCCTCATCTGTGGAAGGGAAAAGGACTTTACAGTGTAACCTCAGATTATGAGGATAATCCATTCCAGGAGAATGCTTGTAATCCAAAGCACTCTCATATCAAAGCAAGTTTCACCATTGAAGTCAATGGAAATGAAAATATCTAGTTCCGCATTGACTTCAATGGCATGCAATACTGCATGTGGCCAGAGAAGGGGGGGCGCCGGAGAGCAGCGGAGACACTCGAAAAGGCCCGAGGACACCTCGGCTGAACTCGGAACCAATGAGGTGGGACCAATGAGGTGGCACTGATGAGCACTGATAGGCGGCACTGATGGGCACAGATGGCACTGAGGGACACTGATGAGTGGCACTGATTACACTGGTGGGTGGCAGTGCTGGGCATTAGTACTATAATGGGTACATTTATGGGCACTGATTGGCATTTGTTGGGCATATTTTGGCACATGTGAATGGCCATGGGGGATGTACCTGGCCATCCACATGTTGAAGGCTTCCCTGGTGGTCCAGTGTGGGCATCCGAGGGGGGGCTGCGATGATAAACAATCAGCGCAAACCCCCCTGTCAGGAGAGCCTCCGATCGGCTCTCCTCTACTCATGTCTGTCAGACGCGAGTGAGGAAAAGCCGATCAGCGGCTCTTCCTGTTTACATCCTGATCAGCCGTGATTGGACACAGCTGATCACGTGGTAAAGAACCTCCCTCTGAGGCTCTTTACCAAGATCAGTGTAGAGGTGTATCAGACTGATAGACCGCACCCCCCATCGCCACGATGCACGCCCCCACAGGCGCACGGCGGCTGTTATCCTACTGGACATCATATGACTGAACCACCACCCGGCCGTCATTTTGCTTCAGACCGGGCATGAAGTGGTTAAGAACCTCTACAACCAATGAAACGAGGTCTGATTTCTTCTACATCGGAAATGGCGCGCGGCGGGGCTGTCCACTGTCCCCCCTGATTTTTATACCCATGTTGGGGCCCCTCCTGTGCAGAATAAGGACGGATGCGGGCATCAGTGGGTACCAAAATTTTCCGGGAACCCACAAGGTGGCCGCATTTGCAGACGCCATGATCTTTTTCCTGACGGAACCACTTACCGCCCTCCCAAACCTGCTTGGATCCCTCCAGGAATATGGCGCCCCCTCTCTCCCCCGGTGTTTTTTAACCACTTAAGGACTGCCTAACGCCGATTTACGTCGGCAGAATGGCACGACTGGGCACAGGCACGAGTAGATTACAGGTACGTCGCCTTTGAGAGCCTAGCCGGGGGTCGCGCGTGTACGCAATCCAAAGCTCCGTGACCACGCCCGCCGACCCGATCGCCACCGGTGTCCCACGATCGGTCACAGGAGCTGAAGAACAGGGAAAGGTGAGTGTAAACAAACCTTCCTCATTCTTCACAGTGGCAGTGCCATTGAGCTACGTCAATAGATTTGCTGGTGTTCTCATATTAATACCACAGGCAGGGATCTGCAAGTATGTTCACGTGGTGTACTGTGTCCTCTGCACAGTGTGCACCTAAAGGTACATCAATAGATTTGCTGGTGTTCTCATATTAATACCACAAGCAGGGATCTGCGAGTATTTTCACGTGGTGTACTGTGTCCTCTGCACAGTGTGCACCTAAAGGTACATCAATAGATTTGCTGGTGTTGTCATATTAATTCCTACAGGCAGGGATCTGCTCATATTAATACTACAGGCAGGGGATCTGCAAGTATTTTCACGTGGTGTACTGTGTCCTCTGCACAGTGTGCACCTAAAGCTACGTCAATAGATTTGCTGGTGTTCTCATATTAATACCACAAGCAGGGATCTGCAAGTATTTTCACGTGGTGTACTGTGTCCTCTGCACAGTGTGCACCTAAAGCTACGTCAATAGATTTGCTGGTGTTCTCATATTAAACCCCCAACATCTCATCAGTACCTTGTCCATCCCAAACCCCCAACATCTCATCAGAACCTTGTCCATCCCAAACCCCCAACATCTCATCAGCACCTTGTCCATCCCAAACCCCCAACATCTCATCAGTACCTTGTCCATCCCAAACCCCCAACATCTCATCAGAACCTTGTCCATCCCAAACCCCCAACATCTCATCAGAAGCTTGTCCATCCCAAACCCCCAACATCTCATCAGAACCTTGTCCATCCCAAACCCCCAACATCTCATCACCACCTTGTCCATCCCAAACCCCCAACATCTCATCAGCACCTTGTCCATCCCAAACCCCCAACATCTCATCAGCACCTTGTCCATCCCAAACCTCCAACAACTCATCAACACCTTGTCCATCCCAAACCCCCAACATCTCATCAACACCTTGTCCATCCCAAACCCCCAACATCTCATCAGAACCTTGTCCATCCCAAACCCCCAACATCTCATCAGTACCTTGTCCATCCCAAACCCCCAACATCTCATCAGCACCTTGTCCATCCCAAACCCCCAACATCTCATCAGAACCTTGTCCATCCCAACATCTCATCAGCACCTTGTCCATCCCAAACCCCCAACATCTCATCAGTACCTTGTCCATCCCAAACTCCCAACGGTCGTTTTTTCAGGAGTCCTGAAAAAAATGACAGTTTTTAAAACTTTTTTTCCATTGATACATGTTCCCTGGGGCAAGACCCGGGTTCTCAAAGACGTTTTACGACAATAACTTGCATATTAGGCTTTAAAATTAGCACTTTTGAATTCGAACGTTCGAGTCCCATAGACGTCAATGGGGTTCTAAATGTTTGCGTGAACGTTCGGTCCGTTCGAAGGTTCTGGTGCTAACCGAACGGGGGGGGGGGGTGTTTGGCTCATCCCTAGAGAACATAATGAATGATTCCAAAGAAAAATATGTCAGAGACTAGAGAAATAAAATAAACATAGGCCCGGATTCACGTAGCACTTACGCCCATGTATCTCGAGATACGCCGCGTAAGTGTAAATGTGCGCCGTCGTATCTATGCGCCGTGCCCATAGAACTAGATACGCCTGAAATTAGGCTTCATCCGACCAACGTAAGTTTCCTACGCCGTCGTATCGTGGGCGCATATTTACGCTGGCCACAAGGGGCGCTTCCATTGATTTACGATTCGAATATGCAAATGAGTGAGATACGCCGATTCACGAACGTACTTGCGCCCGGCGCATTAATATACGCGGTTTACGTAAGGCTTACGTCCGGCGTAAAGTTAAGCCTCATAAAGCAGGGGTAAGTCATGTTAAGGTATGGACCAGGGAACAGCCGTCGTATTTTACGTTGTTTACGTAGTAGGACGTGAATATGGCTGGGCGTAGGTTACGGGGTCGCGCTTCATTTAAATGGATCACGCCCATTTCCACCTACTTAGAATTATGCCGGCTTACGCCTACGAATTTACGTTACGCCGGTGCAACGTTGGGAGCAAGTGCTTTGTGAATACTGTGCTCGCCTCACTGCGCTACGTCGGCGTAGCGTATATTCGATATGCTACTCCGGCATAACTATGCGCCGAGGTACGTGAATCCGGGCCAAACTGTTTGCCAGTCACTGCAGAGAGATTACAAACTGGCCCTGTACCGGGTGGGGGGGGGGGGGGGGGACTACAAGACCCCAAAGACAGACACACCTGAGTCTGTACAGACTGAGTGCCCACAGACTAGAAATCCAATGAGGACGGCACAGACACACCTACAAGCCCAGGTAGATCTGTTTATTGGAATTTGTTCCCCAAATTCTTGGGAAAATTAAGACATTTTATTTATTTTTTTACACAAAAATTGTCATAATAACAAGTTATTTCTCACACACAGTATGTCCATACTTCCAATTCCACCCCAAAACACATTCTGCTCCTCCTCCTGAGTATGGCGATACCACATGTGTGAGACTTTTCCACAGCCGGACCACATAGAGACCCAACATGCAGGGAGCACCGTCCGGCATACATTACACAATTTCCTGACTACCAATCACACTGCTGAAGGCTCTGGAGCACCAAGACAATGGCAACGCCCACAAAATGACCCCATCCCACCCCAACGTATATTCCATGAGGCATGGGCTTCAGATAGGTACTCAGGTACTCTGATGGACTGGAGACAGGTACTCAGATACTCTGGGCTGCAGATAGGTATTCTGGTACTCCGATGGGCTGCAGATAGGTACTTAGTTACTTTAATGGGCTAGAGACAGGTACTCAGGTACTCTGATGGGCTGCAGATAGGTCCTCGGGTAATCTGATAGGCTGCAGATAGATATGTGGATACTCTAAAGGGCTGGATACGGGTACTTGGGTACCCTGATGGGCTGAAGATAGGTACTTGGGTACTCTGATGGGCTGGAGACAGGTACTCGGGTACTCTGGAGCACCAAGACAATGGCAACGCCCACAAAATGACCCCATCCCACCCCAACGTATATTCCATGAGGCATGAGCTGCAGATAGGTACTCAGGTACTCTGATGGGCTGGAGACAGGTACTCGGGTACTCTGGAGCACCAAGACAATGGCAACGCCCACAAAATGACCCCATCCCACCCCAACGTATATTACATGAGGCATGAGCTGCAGATAGGTACTCTGGTACTCCGATGGGCTGCAGATAGGTACTTAGTTACTTTGATGGGCTAGAGACAGGTACTCAGGTACTCTGATGGGCTGCAGATAGGTCCTTGGGTAATCTGATAGGCTGCAGATAGATATGTGGATACTCTAAAGGGCTGGATACGGTTACTTGGGTACCCTGATGGGCTGAAGATAGGTACTTGGGTACTCTGATGGGCTAGAGATAGGTACTTAGTTACTTTGCTGGGCTAGAGAAATGTATTGAGGTACTCTGATGGGCTGCAGATAGGTCCTTGGGTACTCTGATGGGCTGAAGATAGGTACTTAGGTGCTCTGATTGGCTTGAGATAGGTCCTCTGGTACTCCAATGGACTGCAGATAGGTACTCGGGTACTCTGATGGGCTGGAGACAGGTACTCGGGTACTCTGATGGGCAAGAGACAGGTACTCGGGTACTCATAGACCCCTCCCATGCCATCCTGTAGGAGGAGGAGAGACTCATAGACCCCTCCCATGCCACCCTGTAGGAGGAGAGGGACAGACCCATAGCCCCCTCCCATGCCACCCTGTAAGAGGAGGAGGAGAGACTCATAGCCCCCTCCCATGCCACCCTGTAGGAAGAAGAGGACAGACTCATAGCCCCCTCCCATGCCACCCTGTAGGAGGAGGAGGACAGACTCATAGCCCCCTCCCATGCCACCCTGTAGGAAGAAGAGGACAGACTCATAGCCCCCTCCCATGCCACCCTGTAGGAGGAGGAGGAGGACAGACTCATAGCCCCCTCCCATGCCATCCTGTAGGAGGAGGGGGACAGACTCATAGCCCCCTCCCATGCCATCCTGTAGGAGGAGGGGGACAGACTCATAGCCCCCTCCCATGCCACCCTGTAGGAGGAGGAGGAGAGACTCATAGCCCCCTCCCATGCCACCCTGTAGGAGGAGGGGGACAGACTCATAGCCCCCTCCCATGCCACCCTGTAGGAGGAGGAGGAGAGACTCATAGCCCCTCCCATGTCACCCTGTAGGAGGAGGAGGAGAGACTCATAGCCCCTCCCATGCCACCCTGTAGGAGGAGGAGGACAGACTCATAGCCCCTCCCATGCCACCCTGTAGGAGGAGGAGGAGGACAGACTCATAGCCCCCTCCCATGCCACCCTGTAGGAGGAGGAGGAGGAGAGACTCATAGCCCCCTCCCATGCCACCCTGTAGGAGGAGGAGGAGGAGAGACTTTCCCTTCTGTCGCCCCTCGCCTCCTCGCTGTAATGTGGAGACTTCGGCTCTCATTGTTGCTCTTTTCATCTTTCATCTCTAATTATCTTCCTGTTGGTGTAATTAATAAAGTGAGCAAATCATATTGTCCGTCGGGGAATATCATCTCGTCACGTCATCCGTCCCACATTCCCGAGATCAAATATCCCGAGCCGTCTGCAGTGACCAATCAGGTCAGCATGAGGCCATACCTGCATACCATAGAGGTTCATTGTTCAGCGATACCGGACCGATCACCGTCATTGCCGGACCGATCACCATCATTGCCGCACCGATCACCATCATTGCCGCACCGATCACCGTCATTGCCGGACCGATCACCATCATTGCCACACCGATCACCATCATTGCCACACAGATCACCATCATTGCCGTACCGATCACCATCATTGCCACACAGATCACCATCATTGCCGGACCGATCACCGTCATTGCCACACAGATCACCATCATTGCCGTACCGATCACCATCATTGCCACACAGATCACCATCATTGCCGGACCGATCACCGTCATTGCCACACAGATCACCATCATTGCCGTACCGATCACCATCATTGCCACACAGATCACCATCATTGCCGGACCGATCACCGTCATTGCCGCACCGATCACCGTCATTGCCACACAGATCACCATCATTGCCGTACCGATCACCATCATTGCCGCACCGATCACCGTCATTGCCGCACCGATCACCGTCATTGCCGCACCGATCACCGTCATTGCCGCACCGATCACCGTCATTGCCGCACCGATCACCGTCATTGCCGCACAGATCACCATCATTGCCACACAGATCACCATCATTGCCATACTGATCACCGTCATTGCCGGGTATGTCACTGTACAATACCACCAATACCGGACACGGGACCGATCACCGTCATTGCCGGGTATGTCACTGTACAATACCACCAATACCGGACACGGGACCGATCACCGTCATTGCCACACAGATCACCATCATTGCCATACTGATCACCGTCATTGCCGGGTATGTCACTGTACAATACCACCAATACCGGACACGGGACCGATCACCGTCATTGCTGTACCGATCACCGTCATTGCCGTACCGATCACCGTCATTGCCGTACCGATCACCGTCATTGCCGGGTATGTCGTTGTACATTACCACCAATACCGGACACCGGACCGATCACCGTCATTGCTGTACCGATCACCGTCATTGCCGGGTATGTCGTTGTACATTACCACCAATACCGGACACCGGACCGATCACCGTCATTTCCTATACGGCACTATAAGGTAGATGTTTGGAGGATAGGTATTGAACAATCTTTATCGGTGAAGTGACTTTTCTAGGCGGTGATGACAGAACAGAATGAGAACCTCACAAGGAAATCGTAATATTCGGCAATTCTCGGAGTTCCTTCATGGGCCTTATTCCTGGCAGCAGTGCAGATCGATTGAAACAGCCAATCCCGGGCTTTCTATTTGTCATGACATCACAGGGCGTTATTAGTTGTATCGGGGAAGATCTCTATGACATCACAGGGCGTTATTAGTTGCATCGGGGAAGAGCTCTATGACATCACAGGGTGTTATTAGTTGCATCGGGGAAGATCTCTGACATCACAGGGCGTTATTAGTTGCATCGGGGAAGATCTCTATGACATCACAGGGCGTTATTAGTTGCATTGGGGAAGATCTCTATGACATCACAGGGCGTTATTAGTTGCATCGGGGAAGATCTCTATGACATCACAGGGTGTTATTAGTTGCATCGGGGAAGATCTCTATGACATCACAGGGCGTTATTAGTTGCATCGGGGAAGATCTCTATGACATCACAGGGCGTTATTAGTTGCATCGGGGAAGATCTCTATGACATCACAGGGCGTTATTAGTTGCATCGGGGAAGATCTCTATGACATCACAGGGCGTTATTAGTTGCATCGGGGAAGATCTCTATGACATCACAGGGCGTTATTAGTTGTATCGGGGAAGAGCTCTATGACATCACAGGGCGTTATTAGTTGCATCGGGGAAGAGCTCTATGACATCACAGGGCGTTATTAGTTGTATCGGGGAAGAGCTCTATGACATCACAGGGCGTTATTAGTTGCATCGGGGAAGAGCTCTATGACATCACAGGGCGTTATTAGTTGCATCGAGGAAGATCTCTATGACATCACAGGGCGTTATTAGTTGCATCGGGGAAGAGCTCTATGACATCACAGGGTGTTATTAGTTGCATCGGGGAAGATCTCTATGACATCACAGGGCGTTATTAGTTGCATCGGGGAAGATCTCTATGACATCACAGGGCGTTATTAGTTGCATCGGGGAAGATCTCTATGACATCACAGGGTGTTATTGTGGGTGTGAGGAACCCTCTGTCCTCAAACAGATCCAGGTCCGCTGTCAATGCTTCCTCTGGCCAGATCCAGCACCGTCCCAGACCCTCCAGTCACCAGTCACACCTCAGTGTAGAGGGGCAAAAACAAACTGATTTTATATCACAACTGACACAGATATCTCACTTCAAAACACCCCCCCCCACCCTTGGAAAACAGGGCGGGTCAAACTGTCCAATCACAGTGGACACACAGGTCAGTTCAAACTTCTCATCAGTAAACAGTCTTAGCAGGGGGGCTGCTGGAGGAATCCCCCCTCCCTCTTTCCTCCAGCAAGACACTTACACATCCCATAATAGTTGAGGCAGACACCACAATAGACAATAGAATACAGTCACACCCCAAACCATCCCAGCAAAGAGTCCAACAACATGGGACAACACACAATATATACAACATTGAGTGTGACCAGCACAGATCATAGTGGGGTTCCCGGTCCCCCTGGACCCCTATTAGAGACACAGGGGGGATCTACACATAAGAGGGTCGGGAAAGCTGCACAAGGGGCCTCCAGAACTCTCCAAGGTGAGCTGAGCCCCACAAACCCCCCACCCAAAGTGACCCCCGTCACAGCCCCCCACCCAAAGTGACCCCCGTCACAGCCCCCCACCCAAAGTGACTCCCGTCACACATCTCCCCTTTCGGCAGGAGGCTAACGCAGAAGGAGATCCCAGACGGGTTGACGCCAAAATTAGTCAGTAGTTCCATTCCCCCAATGCCGGTATCCATACCGTACCCCAAATAAATTGTCCCAAGCCGAGCATTACTCACCCAGCCAACCTCTGCCCCTCTCAGAGAACATACCCGCTGCTGGGGAGAAGCCTGGACTGGCCCTTCTCCCTGGAGTCCTTTCAGCCGCTGGAGAGAAGACAGGGTGGCTGGGCTCACTCCGGCATGCTGTTGGGGATCTGGGTTGACTGCCCCCCATCCCTGGTGTATACAGGTGGGGAGTATACAGGTGGGGAGTATACAGGTGGGGACTGAAGTCCCATCCACCTTCACAAGATATTCATCATTTGTTAGTGAAGGGCAGAGGCCAGCAGCGCTTTGTCCCATTGCCAGCAGTTCAGCTGGGAGTAGGAACTTCCATACATCAACTGTTGGGGAGAGAGGCCGACTGCCCCGGCTCCCTGGAATTCTGTAGTTGTTTCCGGTGTTGGGCAGAGCTTGGTAGCACTCTGCCCTGTTGCCAGCACTTCTGCTGGTTTTCTGTTAATGGAGATCACATGCCCATGGTTTTCTGTTAATGACGACTGCATTCTCTCCTTGGATCCTGATCTGCAGCTCGGGACAGACTGCCACCTCCTCACCCTGGGCCTCCAGAATTTCTTCAGGTGTAGGGCGGAGGTCTTGGACCCTCTGTCCGGTTGCCAGCACTTCAGCTGGGTTGGTGTCATAATTCTGGGGCACCGTCTGCTGCTGAAACTCCCTTTCTCTGTTATTGTCTTCCAGGTTCAAAAATCCTTGTTGGGGGAGGGGGAATGGCAGCTCCCCCTCCCTGCCTCTCTGCAACCCGCTGGGGAAAAAGAAACGCCACCTCCTCACCTCAGGCCTTTGAAGCTGCCATGGGTATGGAGCAGGGGTCTGCAGTACTCTGTCCCGCTGCCAGCACTTCTGCTGGGGGTTTGCTAGGTGGTTCCTCCTCTACAGAATCGTCTATTAAATCCTCAGTCTCTGGAATTGCTTAAAGTGTGGGGCCGAGGTCTTGGACCCTCTGGTTGGTTGCCAGCGCGTCAGCTGGAGAAGTTTGTTGTAACTCCATAGATGCTGCTGGCAGGAAATACCATGTCTCTGGCAGTGTTGTGGGAGAAAGGCCGACTACCTCTTCTCTCAGGGAGGCTGAAGCTGCCGTTGGTGTTGGGCAGAGGTTAGCAGGGCTCTGCCCTGTTGGTGTTGGGCAGAGGTTAGCAGTGCTCTGCCCTGCTGTCAGCACTTCAGCTTTGGAGACGGCAATCTCCGGAGTTTCCACTGCCGATTCTCTGGCATTCTGCTGAACGTGTTCTAGCAGTTCCCTTCATGCCCTTTCCAGAAGCTGTTCTTTCCTTAGCAAACAGTCCAGATCAGGTTTAAGCTCTGAGACCCCTACAAGACCGAGCATAGCCTCTCTGAATTCTCGCAGGTCCTCAAGGGTAGGTTCCCCTTCATCGCCAAACACAAAACCGTCTGTAAGGATCTCACCCAGCAATCCTTTACCTGCCATTGCAGAGCCCGATACCGATTGGCCAGCTCTATCTCCTGCTGGACCAGCCTGTCCCACTCCGTCACCCATTGCTCCTGGGGCCGCTCTCCCAGGAATGGCCTCCGGAACTCCCCTTGGTCACTGGCCGGTTGCTCTGGGGTTGGAAAGCACTTGCCCTGTTACATACCAGGGACCTGGAGGGATCCAATCCAGAGTCCTACCTGAACCTGCTGCCTGATCTCCAGGT
Source organism: Rana temporaria (assembly GCF_905171775.1). NCBI lineage: Eukaryota > Metazoa > Chordata > Amphibia > Anura > Ranidae > Rana > Rana temporaria. Next base: position 91,253 of record NW_024404538.1, on the reverse strand, counting down.
ATTCATCCGCAGACACAGACCTGGAGTATGGTGAAAGGAAGATCCACAGGGGCCGTGGGAACTCTGATTCCAGATCCATATCCCCGCTGGGGGGTCCGAAGTCTGCTATCCTCATCATGGATCCCGGGGGAGGTCTTCACAGCCAGGAAGCACGATCCCACCGCGGCCACCAAGTTGTGTCGAACCTTCTGTCCTCAAACAGAACTAGGTCAATGCTTCCTCTGCACAGATCCAGCACCGTCCAAGACTCTCCAACCATCCAGTCACCAGACACACCTCAGTGTAGAGGGGCAAACCACAAACATGGACACACAGATATCTCCCTTCAAAACACTTCCCTCCCACCCTTGGAAAACAGGGCGGGTCAAACTGTCCAATCACAATGGACACACAGGTCAGGTGTGTGCAAAATTCTCCTCAGTAAACAGTCTTAGCAGGGGAGCTGCTGGAGGAATCCCTCCTCCCTCTTTCCTCACAGCAAGACACTTACACATCCCATAATAGTTGAGTCAGACACCACAATAGACAAGAGAATACAGCCACACCCCAAACCATCCCAGCAAAGACTCCACACAGTTGGCATCATTGATGGTAAATGAGGGGAGATCTCATGACATTGGGGGGTTATTATTGTGACGGAACACCTTGGCCCCCCACTCAGGAGCTTCTGCTAAACAATGCCTCCTCTCCAAACCGTTCCATCAGATAAACAGCCAATAGCAGACCTTCTACCCCCGAGCATCGCATAGACAAGGTGTTGGGGGTACGTGTCGGTGCTGTCCAAATCTCATTAACCAGCTTTCTTATACATACCCTCAGCCACCAGGGAAGATACCCTCAGCCACCAGGGAAGATACCCTCAGCCACCCTCAGCCACCAGGGAAGATGCCACCAGAAAAAATACCCTCAGCCACCAGGGAAGATACCCTCAGCCACCCTCAGTGACCAGGGAAGATACCCTCAGCCACCAGGCAAAATACCCTCAGCCATCAGGGAAGATACCCTCAGCCACCAGGGAAAATACCCTCAGCCACCAGGGAAAATACCCTCAGTCACCAGGCAAAATACCCTCAGCCACCAAGGAAAATACCCTCAGCCACCAAGGAAAATACCCTCAGCCACCAGGCAAAATACCCTCAGCCATCAGGGAAGATACCCTCAGCCACCAGGGAAAATACCCTCAGCCACCCTCAGTCACCAGGGAAGATACCCTCAGCCACCCTCAGCCACCAGAAAAAATACCCTCAGCCACCAGGGAAGATACCCTCAGCCACCCTCAGTGACCAGGGAAGATACCCTCAGCCACCAGGGAAAATACCCTCAGTCACCAGGCAAAATACCCTCAGCCACCAAGGAAAATACCCTCAGCCACCAAGGAAAATACCCTCAGCCACCAGGCAAAATACCCTCAGCCACCAGGCAAAATACCCTCAGCCATCAGGGAAGATACCCTCAGCCACCAGGGAAAATACCCTCAGCCACCCTCAGTCACCAGGGAAGATACCCTCAGCCACCAGAAAAAATACCCTCAGCCACCAGGGAAGATACCCTCAGCCACCCTCAGTGACCAGGGAAGATACCCTCAGCCACCAGGGAAGATACCCTCAGCCACCCTCAGTGACCAGGGAAGATACCCTCAGCCACCAGGGAAGATACCCTCAGCCACCAGGGAAGATACCCTCAGCCACCAGGGAAGATACCCTCAGCCACCAGGGAAGATACCCTCAGCCACCAGGGAAGATACCCTCAGCCACCCTCAGTGACCAGGGAAGATACCCTCAGCCACCAGGGAAGATACCCTCAGTCACCAGGGAAAATACCCTCAGTCACCAGGGAAAATACCCTCAGTCACCAGGGAAAATACCCTCAGTCACCAAGGAAAATACCCTCAGCCACCAGGCAAGATACCCTCAGCCACCAGGGAAGATACCCTCAGCCACCAGGGAAGATACCCTCAGCCACCCTCAGCCACCAGGAAAAATACCTTCAGCAATTAGGGAAGATACCCTCGGCCACCAGGGAAGATACCCTCGGCCACCAGGGAAGATACCCTCGGCCACCAGGGAAGATACCCTCGGCCACCAGGGAAGATACCCTCGGCCACCAGGGAAGATACCCTCGGCCACCAGGGAAGATACCCTCGGCCACCAGGGAAGATACCCTCGGCCACCAGGGAAGATACCCTCGGCCACCCTCGGCCACCAGGGAAGATACCCTTGACATTAGAGGGTGTTATTGAGGGTAACATTATTGGTACCTGAGGGAAGATTTCCATAACACCAGAAGGTGTTAATATTGGTATCATTGATTAGGCTGAGGGGAATCTCCATGACATCAGAGATTATTATTGACAATATCATCAATGACAATTGAGGGTAGTGATATAAATGTAAAGGCAATACAAGTACAGGAAGTGGTCAGCTGTATGGTGTCACCCCAGAGTCCAAGGCAATATATGGTGTCACCCCAGAGTCCAAGGCAATATATGGTGTCACCCCAAAGTCCAAGGCAATATATGGTGTCACCCCAGAGTCCAAGGCAATATATGGTGTCACCCCAGAGTCCAAGGCAATATATGGTGTCACCCCAGAGTACAAGGCAATACATGGTGTCACCCCAGAGTCCAAGGCAATATATGGTGTCACCCCAGAGTCCCAGGCAATATATGGTGTCACCCCAGAGTCCCAGGCAATATATGGTGTCACCCCAGAGTCCAAGGCAATATATGGTGTCACCCCAGAGTCCAAGGCAATATATGGTGTCACCCCAGAGTACAAGGCAATACATGGTGTCACCCCAGAGTCCAAGGCAATATATGGTGTCACCCCAGAGTCCCAGGCAATATATGGTGTCACCCCAGAGTCCAAGGCAATATATGGTGTCACCCCAGAGTCCAAGGCAATACATGGTGTCACCCCAGAGCCCAAGGCAATATATGGTGTCACCCCAGAGTCCAAGGCAATATATGGTGTCACCCCAGAGTCCAAGGCAATACATGGTGTCACCCCAGAGTCCAAGGCGATATATGGTGTCACCCCAGAGTCCAAGGCAATATATGGTGTCACCCCAGAGTCCAAGGCAATATATGGTGTCACCCCAGAGTCCAAGGCAATACATGGTGTCACCCCAGAGTCCAAGGCAATATATGGTTTCAGTTCAGGGGCAATAGAAGAGTTGGAGATACTCCTCCCCACAGAATGGCAGCACAGTAATGGGCACCATGTTGTGCCAGCATAGAAGAGACATTATAGGGTGTCACCATAGAAGAGTCAGAGACAATATCTGGGGTCACCTCATTCATGTAATTCTGCAGAACATAAAACTTGTGAAGTGATTAATAGCGAGCAGATTGTCAGCTACTGAAAGATGAATTCTCATTGGCTGATAATGGTTTGTTCTCTTTTCATGTAACCAGATGACAAAAGAAACGAGAAAAAAGCCGTCAGCAGCATCTGATAGAACACTTCCAGGATGGAGTCATTCGTGTGATGAGGACGGAAGTCTCGCCCCCATCTCCATATATATATATAGTATATACCCCTGTGTAGTATATACCCCCTGTGTAGTATATATAGTATATACCCCCTGTGTAGTATATACCCCCCTGTATATATATATAGTATATACCCCCTGTATATAGAGGATCCTATATATATCTGTATAATAGTCTTCAGCACCACGGACAGAGGTCCCATCCCCAATCCATATATATATACACCACCCTGTATACAGACAGCGGACCGTCCCCAATCCATATATACAGTATATACCCCCTGTATACAGACAGCGGACCGTCCCCAATCCATATATACAGTATATACCCCCTGTATACAGACAGCGGACCGTCTCCAATCCATATATACAGTATATACCCCCTGTATACAGACAGCGGACCGTCCCCAATCCATATATACAGTATATACCCCTGTATACAGACAGCGGACCGTCTCCAATCCATATATACAGTATATACCCCCTGTATACAGACAGCGGACCGTCTCCAATCCATATATACAGTATATACCCCCTGTATACAGACAGAGGACCGTCCCCAATCCATATATACAGTATATACCCCCTGTATACAGACAGCGGACCGTCTCCAATCCATATATACAGTATATACCCCCTGTATACAGACAGCGGACCGTCTCCAATCCATATATACAGTATATACCCCCTGTATACAGACAGCGGACCGTCTCCAATCCATATATACAGTATATACCCCCTGTATACAGACAGCGGACCGTCTCCAATCCATATATACAGTATATACCCCCTGTATACAGACAGCGGACCGTCCCCAATCCATATATACAGTATATACCCCCTGTATACAGACAGCGGACCGTCTCCAATCCATATATACAGTATATACCCCCTGTATACAGACAGCGGACCGTCTCCAATCCATATATACAGTATATACCCCCTGTATACAGACAGCGGACCGTCCCCAATCCATATATACAGTATATACCCCCTGTATACAGACAGCGGACCGTCTCCAATCCATATATACAGTATATACCCCCTGTATACAGACAGAGGACCGTCTCCAATCCATATATACAGTATATACCCCCTGTATACAGACAGCGGACCGTCTCCAATCCATATATACAGTATATACCCCCTGTATACAGACAGCGGACCGTCTCCAATCCATATATACAGTATATACCCCCTGTATACAGACAGAGGACCGTCTCCTATCCATATATACAGTATATACCCCCTGTATACAGACAGAGGACCGTCTCCAATCCATATATACAGTATATACCCCCTGTATACAGACAGCGGACCGTCCCCAATCCATATATACAGTATATACCCCCTGTATACAGACAGCGGACCGTCTCCAATCCATATATACAGTATATACCCCCTGTATACAGACAGCGGACCGTCTCCAATCCATATATACAGTATATACCCCCTGTATACAGACAGCGGACCGTCTCCAATCCATATATACAGTATATACCCCCTGTATACAGACAGCGGACCGTCTCCAATCCATATATACAGTATATACCCCCTGTATACAGACAGCGGACCGTCCCCAATCCATATATACAGTATATACCCCCTGTATACAGACAGCGGACCGTCTCCAATCCATATATACAGTATATACCCCCTGTATACAGACAGAGGACCGTCTCCAATCCATATATACAGTATATACCCCCTGTATACAGACAGCGGACCGTCTCCAATCCATATATACAGTATATACCCCCTGTATACAGACAGCGGACCGTCTCCAATCCATATATACAGTATATATACACCCCCCTGTATACAGAGGAGAGGAGAGTCCTTCTATACATACAGAGGATCAGCACATGACACATATCTCGGTATAAGAGAGCACTATGAGGGGGATGGTATACGGTATATACAGTATATAGAACATTTCTTCCATTACAGTGCAATGCATGGACCCCGGCCTGACATATCACCCCCCCCCCCCATATGCCGTATACCTCTCCTCTATGTATATAATGTATATAGGGGGGTCATACATGTGTGGTGTATATAGGGGGGTCATACATGTGTGGTGTATATAGGGGGGGTCATACATGTGTGGTGTATATAGGGGGGGTCATACATGTGTGGTGTATATAGGGGGGTCATACATGTGTGGTGTATATAGGGGGGGCATACATGTGTGGTGTGTATATAGGGGGTCATACATGTGTGGTGTGTATATAGGGGGGTCATACATGTGTGGTGTATATAGGGGGGTCATACATGTGCGGTGTATATAGGGGGGTCATACATGTGTGGTGTATATAGGGGGGTCATACATGTGTGGTGTATATATAGGGGGTCATACATGTGTGGTGTATATATAGGGGGTCATACATGTGTGGTGTATATAGGGGGGTCATACATGTGTGGTGTGTATATAGGGGGTCATACATGTGCGGTGTATATAGGGGGGTCATACATGTGTGGTGTGTATATAGGGGGGTCATACATGTGTGGTGTATATAGGGGGGTCATACATGTGTGGTGTATATAGGGGGGTCATACATGTGTGGTGTATATAGGGGGTCATACATGTGTGGTGTGTATATAGGGGGGTCATACATGTGTGGTGTGTATATAGGGGGGTCATACATGTGTGGTGTGTATATAGGGGGGGGTCATACATGTGTGGTGTATATAGGGGGGGTCATACATGTGTGGTGTATATAGGGGGGTCATACATGTGTGGTGTATATAGGGGGGTCATACATGTGTGGTGTATATAGGGGGGGCATACATGTGTGGTGTATATAGGGGGGTCATACATGTGTGGTGTGTATATAGGGGGGTCATACATGTGTGGTGTATATAGGGGGGTCATACATGTGTGGTGTATATAGGGGGGGTCATACATGTGTGGTGTATATAGGGGGGTCATACATGTGTGGTGTATATAGGGGGGTCATACATGTGTGGTGTGTATATAGGGGGTCATACATGTGTGGTGTGTATATAGGGGGGTCATACATGTGTGGTGTATATAGGGGGGTCATACATGTGTGGTGTATATAGGGGGGTCATACATGTGTGGTGTATATAGGGGGGTCATACATGTGTGGTGTATATAGGGGGGTCATACATGTGTGGTGTATATAGGGGGGTCATACATGTGTGGTGTGTATATAGGGGGTCATACATGTGTGGTGTGTATATAGGGGGGTCATACATGTGTGGTGTATATATAGGGGGGTCATACATGTGTGGTGTGTATATAGGGGGGTCATACATGTGTGGTGTATATAGGGGGGTCATACATGTGCGGTGTATATAGGGGGGTCATACATGTGCGGTGTATATAGGGGGGTCATACATGTGTGGTGTGTATATAGGGGGGTCATTCTATATATATAATACAATGTATAGAGGTCTGTCTATCCCTCTATCCATGTGGTCTCTCTATCTATGGAGGTCTCATATCCATGGAGGTCTCTCTATCTATGAAGATCTCTGTCTTTGGACGTCCTCTGTCTATAGCGGTCTCTTCATCCATGGAGGTCTCTCTGTCTATGGAGGTCTCTCTGTCTATGGAGGTCTCTCTGTCTATGGAGGTCTCTCTGTCTATGGAGGTCTCTCTATCTATGGAGGTCTCTCCAGCAGGGCCCCCCCCATCCCGGGGTCTCCATAGAGGGCCCCCCCATCCACCCCTTACCTTAGTGGTGACAATACACAGGCAATCCATGGAGGTCTCTCTATCCATGGAGGTCTCTCTATCTATGGAGGTCTCTCTATCTATGGAGGTCTCTCTATCTATGGAGGTCTCTCTGTCTTTGGAGGTCTCTCTATCTATGGAGGTCTCTCTATCTATGGAGGTCTCTCCAGCAGGGCTCCCCCATCCCTGGGTCTCCATACAGGGCCCCCCCATCCCGGGGTCTCCATAGAGCCCCCCCCATCCACCCCTTACCTTAGTGGTGACAATACACAGGCAATCTATGGAGGTCTCTGTCATTGGAGGTCTCTTCATCCATGGAGGTCTCTCTATCTATGGAGGTCTCTCTGTCTATGGAGGTCTCTCTGTCTATGGAGGTCTCTCTGTCTATGGAGGTCTCTCTGTCTATGGAGGTCTCTCTATCTATGGAGGTCTCTCTATCTATGGAGGTCTCTCTATCTATGGAGGTCTCTCTGTCTATGGAGGTCTCTCTGTCTATGGAGGTCTCTCTGTCTATGGAGGTCTCTCTATCTATGGAGGTCTCTCTGTCTATGGAGGTCTCTCCAGCAGGGCCCCCCCCATCCCTGGGTCTCCATAGAGGGCCCCCCCATTCCGGGGTCTCCATAGAGGGCCCCCCCATCCCGGGGTCTCCATAGAGGGCCCCCCCATCCCGGGGTCTCCATAGAGGGCCCCCCCCATCCCGGGGTCTCCATAGAGGGCCCCCCCATCCCGGGGTCTCCATAGAGGGCCCCCCCATCCCGGGGTCTCCATAGAGGGCCCCCCCATCCCAGGGTCTCCAGCAGGGCCCCCCCATCCCTGGGTCTCCATAGAGGGCCCCCCATCCCAGGGTCTCCAGCAGGGCCCCCCCCATCCCGGGGTCTCCATAGAGGGCCCCCCCATCCCGGGGTCTCCATAGAGGGCCCCCCCCATCCCGGGGTCTCCATAGAGGGCCCCCCCATCCCAGGGTCTCCAGCAGGGCCCCCCCATCCCGGGGTCTCCATAGAGGGCCCCCCCATCCCGGGGTCTCCATAGAGAGCCCCCCCATCCCGGGGTCTCCATAGAGGGCCCCCCCATCCCAGGGTCTCCAGCAGGGCCCCCCCATCCCTGGGTCTCCATAGAGGGCCCCCCATCCCAGGGTCTCCATAGAGGGCCCCCCATCCCAGGGTCTCCAGCAGGGGCCCCCCATCCCTGGGTCTCCATAGAGGGCCCCCCATCCCGGGGTCTCCATACAGGGCCCCCCCACCCCAGGGTCTCCATAGAGAGCCCCCCCCCCACCCCTTACCTTAGTGGTGACAATACACAGGCAATCCATGGCGGTAGCAGAGGCAGTAGCGGCGGCCGATCAGCCACATCCAGGGCTCACCCGCCTCCGTCCCCGGGGAGGAGAGACAGAGGGACCGGCGGGGTGAGGAGGAGGAGGACGGGGGTGATTGGAGGGACGGAGAGCGGAGGGAGTGCGGCGGCGGCGGTGACCGAGGAGAGGCTGCAGATCTGCGGGGAAGAGGGAGGAGGAGGAGGGGGGAGGAGCGGAGCGGAGCGGGGGGAGGAGCGGAGAGCCCACGCGAGGATCTTACTCACCGACACTCCGTGACTAAGAGACCACCGGAGATTACCGGGACTGAGAGACTACCGGAGATTACCGGGGCTGAGAGACTACCGGAGATTACCGGGGCTCAGAGACAGAGACTACCGGAGATTACCGGGGCTGAGAGACTACCGGAGATTACCGGGGCTGAGAGACTACCGGAGATTACCGGGGCTCAGAGAGTACCGGAGATTACCGGGACTGAGAGAGTACCGGAGATTACCGGGGCTGAGAGACTACCGGAGATTACCGGGGCTGAGAGAGTACCGGAGATTACCGGGGCTCAGAGACTACCGGAGATTACCGGGGCTGAGAGACTACCGGAGATTACCGGGGCTGAGAGACTACCGGAGATTACCGGGGCTGAGAGACTACCGGAGATTACCGGGGCTGAGAGACTACCGGAGATTACCGGGGCTCAGAGACAGAGACTACCGGAGATTACCGGGGCTGAGAGACTACCGGAGATTACCGGGGCTGAGAGACTACCGGAGATTACCGGGGCTGAGAGACTACCGGAGATTACCGGGGCTGAGAGAGTACAAGGGGAGAGACCACCGGGGCTGAGAGACTACCGGAGATTACCGGGGCTCAGAGACAGAGACTACCGGAGATTACCGGGGCTGAGAGACTACAAAGCGAGAGACTACCGGAGATTACCAGGGCTGAGAGACTACCGGGGCTGAGAGAGTACAAGGGGAGAGACTACCGGAGATTACCGGGGCTGAGAGAGTACAAGGGGAGAGACTACCGGAGATTACCGGGGACTGAGAGAGTACCGGAGATTACCGGGGCTGAGAGAGTACAAGGGGAGAGACTACCGGAGATTACCGGGCTGAGAGACTACAAGGGGAGAGACTACCGGAGATTACCGGGGCTGAGAGACTACAAGGGGAGAGACTACCGGAGATTACCGGGGCTGAGAGACCACCGGAGATTACCGGGGCTGAGAGACTACCGGAGATTACCGGGGCTGAGAGACAGAGACTACCGGAGATTACCGTGACTAAGAGACTACCGGAGATTACCGGGGCTGAGAGACTACCGGAGATTACCGGGGCTGAGAGACTACCGGAGATTACCGGGGCTCAGAGACAGAGACTACCGGAGATTACCGGGGCTGAGAGACTACCGGAGATTACCGGGGCTGAGAGACTACCGGAGATTACCGGGGCTCAGAGACAGAGACTACCGGAGATTACCGGGGCTGAGAGACTACCGGAGATTACCGGGGCTGAGAGACTACCGGAGATTACCGGGGCTCAGAGAGTACCGGAGATTACCGGGACTGAGAGAGTACCGGAGATTACCGGGGCTGAGAGACTACCGGAGATTACCGGGGCTGAGAGAGTACCGGAGATTACCGGGGCTCAGAGACTACCGGAGATTACCGGGGCTGAGAGACTACCGGAGATTACCGGGGCTGAGAGACTACCGGAGATTACCGGGGCTGAGAGACTACCGGAGATTACCGGGGCTGAGAGACTACCGGAGATTACCGGGGCTGAGAGACAGAGACTACCGGAGATTACCGTGACTAAGAGACTACCGGAGATTACCGGGGCTGAGAGACTACCGGAGATTACCGGGGCTGAGAGACTACCGGAGATTACCGGGGCTGAGAGAGTACAAGGGGAGAGACCACCGGGGCTGAGAGACTACCGGAGATTACCGGGGCTCAGAGACAGAGACTACCGGAGATTACCGGGGCTGAGAGACTACAAAGCGAGAGACTACCGGAGATTACCAGGGCTGAGAGACTACCGGGGCTGAGAGAGTACAAGGGGAGAGACTACCGGAGATTACCGGGGCTGAGAGAGTACAAGGGGAGAGACTACCGGAGATTACCGGGGACTGAGAGAGTACCGGAGATTACCGGGGCTGAGAGAGTACAAGGGGAGAGACTACCGGAGATTACCGGGCTGAGAGACTACAAGGGGAGAGACTACCGGAGATTACCGGGGCTGAGAGACTACAAGGGGAGAGACTACCGGAGATTACCGGGGCTGAGAGACCACCGGAGATTACCGGGGCTGAGAGACTACCGGAGATTACCGGGGCTGAGAGACAGAGACTACCGGAGATTACCGTGACTAAGAGACTACCGGAGATTACCGGGGCTGAGAGACTACCGGAGATTACCGGGGCTGAGAGACTACCGGAGATTACCGGGGCTCAGAGACAGAGACTACCGGAGATTACCGGGGCTGAGAGACTACCGGAGATTACCGGGGCTGAGAGACTACCGGAGATTACCGGGGCTGAGAGACAGAGACTACCGGAGATTACCGGGGCTGAGAGACTACCGGAGATTACCGGGGCTGAGAGACTACCGGAGATTACCGGGGCTCAGAGAGTACCGGAGATTACCGGGACTGAGAGAGTACCGGAGATTACCGGGGCTGAGAGACTACCGGAGATTACCGGGGCTGAGAGAGTACCGGAGATTACCGGGGCTGAGAGACTACCGGAGATTACCGGGGCTGAGAGACTACCGGAGATTACCGGGGCTGAGAGACTACCGGAGATTACCGGGGCTGAGAGACTACCGGAGATTACCGGGGCTGAGAGACTACCGGAGATTACCGGGGCTCAGAGACAGAGACTACCGGAGATTACCGGGGCTGAGAGACTACCGGAGATTACCGGGGCTGAGAGACTACCGGAGATTACCGGGGCTGAGAGAGTACAAGGGGAGAGACCACCGGGGCTGAGAGACTACCGGAGATTACCGGGGCTCAGAGACAGAGACTACCGGAGATTACCGGGGCTGAGAGACTACAAAGCGAGAGACTACCGGAGATTACCAGGGCTGAGAGACTACCGGGGCTGAGAGAGTACAAGGGGAGAGACTACCGGAGATTACCGGGGCTGAGAGAGTACAAGGGGAGAGACTACCGGAGATTACCGGGGACTGAGAGACTACCGGAGATTACCGGGGCTGAGAGAGTACAAGGGGAGAGACTACCGGAGATTACCGGGCTGAGAGACTACAAGGGGAGAGACTACCGGAGATTACCGGGGCTGAGAGACTACAAGGGGAGAGACTACCGGAGATTACCGGGGCTGAGAGACCACCGGAGATTACCGGGGCTGAGAGACTACCGGAGATTACCGGGGCTGAGAGACAGAGACTACCGGAGATTACCGTGACTAAGAGACTACCGGAGATTACCGGGGCTGAGAGACTACCGGGGCTGAGAGACTACCGGAGATTACCGGGGCTGAGAGACAGAGACTACCGGAGATTACCGTGACTAAGAGACTACCGGAGATTACCGGGGCTGAGAGACTACCGGAGATTACCGGGGCTCAGAGACAGAGACTACCGGAGATTACCGGGGCTGAGAGACTACCGGAGATTACCGGGGCTGAGAGACTACCGGAGATTACCGGGGCTGAGAGAGTACAAGGGGAGAGACCACCGGGGCTGAGAGACTACCGGAGATTACCGGGGCTCAGAGACAGAGACTACCGGAGATTACCGGGGCTGAGAGACTACAAAGCGAGAGACAACCGGAGATTACCAGGGCTGAGAGACTACCGGGGCTGAGAGAGTACAAGGGGAGAGACTACCGGAGATTACCGGGGCTGAGAGAGTACAAGGGGAGAGACTACCGGAGATTACCGGGGACTGAGAGAGTACCGGAGATTACCGGGGCTGAGAGAGTACAAGGGGAGAGACTACCGGAGATTACCGGGCTGAGAGACTACAAGGGGAGAGACTACCGGAGATTACCGGGGCTGAGAGACTACAAGGGGAGAGACTACCGGAGATTACCGGGGCTGAGAGACCACCGGAGATTACCGGGGCTGAGAGACTACCGGAGATTACCGGGGCTGAGAGACAGAGACTACCGGAGATTACCGTGACTAAGAGACTACCGGAGATTACCGGGGCTGAGAGACTACCGGAGATTACCGGGGCTGAGAGACTACCGGAGATTACCGGGGCTCAGAGACAGAGACTACCGGAGATTACCGGGGCTGAGAGACTACCGGAGATTACCGGGGCTGAGAGACTACCGGAGATTACCGGGGCTCAGAGACAGAGACTACCGGAGATTACCGGGGCTGAGAGACTACCGGAGATTACCGGGGCTGAGAGAGTACAAGGGGAGAGACCACCGGGGCTGAGAGACTACCGGAGATTACCGGGGCTCAGAGACAGAGACTACCGGAGATTACCGGGGCTGAGAGACTACAAAGCGAGAGACTACCGGAGATTACCAGGGCTGAGAGACTACCGGGGCTGAGAGAGTACAAGGGGAGAGACTACCGGAGATTACCGGGGCTGAGAGAGTACAAGGGGAGAGACTACCGGAGATTACCGGGGACTGAGAGAGTACCGGAGATTACCGGGGCTGAGAGAGTACAAGGGGAGAGACTACCGGAGATTACCGGGCTGAGAGACTACAAGGGGAGAGACTACCGGAGATTACCGGGGCTGAGAGACCACCGGAGATTACCGGGGCTGAGAGACTACCGGAGATTACCGGGGCTGAGAGAGTACAAGGGGAGAGACTACCGGAGATTACCGGGGCTGAGAGACTACAAGGGGAGAGACTACCGGAGATTACCGGGGCTGAGAGACTACAAGGGGAGAGACTACCGGAGATTACCGGGGCTGAGAGACCACCGGAGATTACCGGGGCTGAGAGACAGAGACTACCGGAGATTACCGGGGCTGAGAGAGTACAAGGGGAGAGACTACCAGAGATTACCGGGGCTGAGAGACTACAAGGGGAGAGACTACCGGAGATTACCGGGGCTGAGAGACTACAAGGGGAGAGACTACCGGAGATTACCGGGGCTGAGAGACTACCGGAGATTACCGGGGCTCAGAGACAGAGACTACCGGAGATTACCGGGGCTGAGAGACTACCGGAGATTACCGGGGCTCAGAGACAGAGACTACCGGAGATTACCGGGGCTGAGAGACTACCGGAGATTACCGGGGCTGAGAGACTACCGGAGATTACCGGGGCTCAGAGACAGAGACTACCGGAGATTACCGGGGCTGAGAGACTACCGGAGATTACCGGGGCTGAGAGACTACCGGAGATTACCGGGGCTGAGAGAGTACAAGGGGAGAGACCACCGGGGCTGAGAGACTACCGGAGATTACCGGGGCTCAGAGACAGAGACTACCGGAGATTACCGGGGCTGAGAGACTACAAAGCGAGAGACTACCGGAGATTACCAGGGCTGAGAGACTACCGGGGCTGAGAGAGTACAAGGGGAGAGACTACCGGAGATTACCAGGGCTGAGAGACTACCGGGGCTGAGAGAGTACAAGGGGAGAGACTACCGGAGATTACCGGGGCTGAGAGAGTACAAGGGGAGAGACTACCGGAGATTACCGGGGACTGAGAGAGTACCGGAGATTACCGGGGCTGAGAGAGTACAAGGGGAGAGACTACCGGAGATTACCGGGCTGAGAGACTACAAGGGGAGAGACTACCGGAGATTACCGGGGCTGAGAGACTACAAGGGGAGAGACTACCGGAGATTACCGGGGCTGAGAGACCACCGGAGATTACCGGGGCTGAGAGACAGAGACTACCGGAGATTACCGGGGCTGAGAGAGTACAAGGGGAGAGATTACCGGGGCTGAGAGACTACAAGGGGAGAGATTACCGGGGCTGAGAGACTACAAGGGGAGAGACTACCGGAGATTACCGGGGCTGAGAGACCACCGGAGATTACCGGGGCTGAGAGACAGAGACTACCGGAGATTACCGGGGCTGAGAGAGTACAAGGGGAGAGACTACCAGAGATTACCGGGGCTGAGAGACTACCGGAGATTACCGGGGCTGAGAGACTACAAGGGGAGAGACTACCGGAGATTACCGGGGCTGAGAGACTACCGGAGATTACCGGGGCTCAGAGACAGAGACTACCGGAGATTACCGGGGCTGAGAGACTACCGGAGATTACCGGGGCTCAGAGACAGAGACTACCGGAGATTACCGGGGCTGAGAGACTACCGGAGATTACCGGGGCTGAGAGACTACCGGAGATTACCGGGGCTCAGAGACAGAGACTACCGGAGATTACCGGGGCTGAGAGACTACCGGAGATTACCGGGGCTGAGAGACTACCGGAGATTACCGGGGCTGAGAGAGTACAAGGGGAGAGTCCACCGGGGCTGAGAGACTACCGGAGATTACCGGGGCTCAGAGACAGAGACTACCGGAGATTACCGGGGCTGAGAGACTACAAAGCGAGAGACTACCGGAGATTACCAGGGCTGAGAGACTACCGGGGCTGAGAGAGTACAAGGGGAGAGACTACCGGAGATTACCAGGGCTGAGAGACTACCGGGGCTGAGAGAGTACAAGGGGAGAGACTACCGGAGATTACCGGGGCTGAGAGAGTACAAGGGGAGAGACTACCGGAGATTACCGGGGACTGAGAGAGTACCGGAGATTACCGGGGCTGAGAGAGTACAAGGGGAGAGACTACCGGAGATTACCGGGCTGAGAGACTACAAGGGGAGAGACTACCGGAGATTACCGGGGCTGAGAGACTACAAGGGGAGAGACTACCGGAGATTACCGGGGCTGAGAGACCACCGGAGATTACCGGGGCTGAGAGACAGAGACTACCGGAGATTACCGGGGCTGAGAGCGTACAAGGGGAGAGACTACCGGAGATTACCGGGGCTGAGAGACTACAAGGGGAGAGACTACCGGAGATTACCGGGGCTGAGAGACTACAAGGGGAGAGACTACCGGAGATTACCGGGGCTGAGAGACCACCGGAGATTACCGGGGCTGAGAGACAGAGACTACCGGAGATTACCGGGGCTGAGAGAGTACAAGGGGAGAGACTACCAGAGATTACCGGGGCTGAGAGACTACAAGGGGAGAGACTACCGGAGATTACCGGGGCTGAGAGACTACAAGGGGAGAGACTACCGGAGATTACCGGGGCTGAGAGACTACCGGAGATTACCGGGGCTGAGAGACTACCGGAGATTACCGGGGCTCAGAGACAGAGACTACCGGAGATTACCGGGGCTGAGAGACTACCGGAGATTACCGGGGCTCAGAGACAGAGACTACCGGAGATTACCGGGGCTGAGAGAGTACAAGGGGAGAGACTACCGGGGCTGAGAGAGTACAAGGGGAGAGACTACCGGAGATTACCGGGGCTGAGAGAGTACAAGGGGAGAGACTACCGGAGATTACCGGGGCTGAGAGACTACCGGAGATTACCGGGGCTGAGAGACTACCGGAGATTACCGGGGCTGAGAGACTACCGGAGATTACCGGGGCTGAGAGAGTACAAGGGGAGAGACTACCGGAGATTACCGGGGCTGAGAGAGTACAAGGGGAGAGACTACCGGAGATTACCGGGGCTGAGAGACTACCGGAGATTACCGGGGCTGAGAGACTACCGGAGATTACCGGGGCTGAGAGAGTACAAGGGGAGAGACTACCGGAGATTACCGGGGCTGAGAGACTACAAGGGGAGAGACTACCGGAGATTACCGGGGCTGAGAGACTACAAGGGGAGAGACTACCGGAGATTACCGGGGCTGAGAGACTACCGGAGATTACCGGGGCTGAGAGACTACCGGAGATTACCGGGGCTGAGAGACTACCGGAGATTACCGGGGCTGAGAGACTACCGGAGATTACCGGGGCTGAGAGACTACCGGAGATTACCGGGGCTGAGAGACTACCGGAGATTACCGGGGCTGAGAGACTACCGGAGATTACGGGGGCTGAGAGACTACCGGAGATTACGGGGGCTGAGAGAGTACAAGGGGAGAGACTACCGGAGATTACCGGGGCTGAGAGACTACCGGAGATTACCGGGGCTGAGAGAGTACAAGGGGAGAGACTACCGGAGATTACCGGGGCTGAGAGACGGAGATTACCGGGGCTGAGAGAGTACAAGGGGAGAGACTACCGGGGCTGAGAGAGTACAAGGGGAGAGACCACCGGAGATTACCGGGGCTGAGAGACAGAGACTACCGGAGATTACGGGGGCTGAGAGAGTACAAGGGGAGAGACTACCGGAGATTACCGGGGCTGAGAGACTACCGGAGATTACCGGGGCTGAGAGAGTACAAGGGGAGAGACTACCGGAGATTACCGGGGCTGAGAGACGGAGATTACCGGGGCTGAGAGAGTACAAGGGGAGAGACTACCGGGGCTGAGAGAGTACAAGGGGAGAGACCACCGGAGATTACCGGGGCTGAGAGACAGAGACTACCGGAGATTACCGGGGCTGAGAGAGTACAAGGGGAGAGACTACCGGGGCTGAGAGAGTACAAGGGGAGAGACCACCGGAGATTACCGGGGCTGAGAGACAGAGACTACCGGAGATTACGGGGGCTGAGAGAGTAAAAGGGGAGAGACTACCGGAGATTACCGGGGCTGAGAGACTACCGGAGATTACCGGGGCTGAGAGAGTACAAGGGGAGAGACTACCGGAGATTACCGGGGCTGAGAGACGGAGATTACCGGGGCTGAGAGAGTACAAGGGGAGAGACTACCGGGGCTGAGAGAGTACAAGGGGAGAGACCACCGGAGATTACCGGGGCTGAGAGACAGAGACTACCGGAGATTACGGGGGCTGAGAGAGTACAAGGGGAGAGACTACCGGAGATTACCGGGGCTGAGAGACTACAAGGGAAGAGATTACCGGGGCTGAGAGACTACAAGGGAAGAGATTACCGGGGCTGAGAGAGTACAAGGGAAGAGCCTACAAGGGGAGAGAGTACAAGGGGAGAGACCACCGGAGATTACGGGGGCTGAGAGAGTACAAGGGAAGAGATTACCGGGGCTGAGAGACTACAAGGGGAGAGACTACCGGAGATTACCGGGGCTGAGAGAGTACAAGGGAAGAGAATATAATGGGAGAGAGTACAAGGGGAGAGACCACCGGAGACTACCGGGGCTGAGAGACTACAAGGGAAGAGATTACCGGGGCTGAGAGACTACAAGGGGAGAGACTACCGGGGCTGAGAGACTACAAGGGGAGAGACTACCGGAGATTACCGGGGCTGAGAGAGTACAAGGGAAGAGATTACCAGGGCTGAGAGAGTACAAGGGGAGAGACTACAAGGTAAGAGAATACAAGGGAAGAGAGTACAAGGGAAGAGACTACAAGGGGAGAGACTACAAGGGAAGATACTACAAGGGGAGAGAGTACAAGGGAAGAGAGTACAAGGGTAAAGAGTACAAGGGGAGAGAGTACAAGGGAAGAGAGTACAAGGGAATACAAGGGGAGAGAGTACAAGGGAAGAGACTACAAGGGGAGAGACTACAAGGGAAGATACTACAAGGGAAGAGAGTACAAGGGAAAAGAGTACAAGGGAAGAGACTACAAGGGAAGATACTGCAAGGGAAGAGAGTACAAGGGGAGAGACTACAAGGGAAGATACTACAAGGGAAGAGAGTACAAGGGAAGAGAGTACAAGGGAAGAGACTACAAGGGGAGAGACTACAAGGGAAGATACTACAAGGGAAAAGAGTACAAGGGAAGAGACTACAAGGGGAGAGACTACAAGGGAAGATACTACAAGGGGAGAGAGTACAAGGGAAGAGAGTACAAGGGTAAAGAGCACAAGGGGAGAGAGTACAAGGGAAGAGAGTACAAGGGAATACAAGGGGAGAGAGTACAAGGGAAGAGACTACAAGGGGAGAGACTACAAGGGAAGATACTACAAGGGAAGAGAGTACAAGGGAAAAGAGTACAAGGGAAGAGACTACAAGGGAAGATACTACAAGGGAAGAGAGTACAAGGGAAGAGACTACAAGGGGAGAGACTACAAGGGAAGATACTACAAGGGAAGAGAGTACAAGGGAAAAGAGTACAAGGGAAGAGACTACAAGGGAAGATACTACAAGGGAAGAGAGTACAAGGGAAGAGAGTACAAGGGGAGAGACTACAAGGGAAGATACTACAAGGGAAGAGAGTACAAGGGAAGAGACTACAAGGGGAGAGACTACAAGGGAAGATACTACAAGGGAAAAGAGTACAAGGGAAGAGAGTACAAGGGGAGAGACTACAAGGGGAGAGAGTACAAGGGGAGAGACTACAAGGGAAGATACTACAAGGGAAGAGAGTACAAGGGGAGAGACTACAAGGGAAGAGAGTACAAGAGAAGAGACTACAAGGGAAGAGAGTACAAGAGAAGAGAGTACAAGGGAAGAGACTACAAGGGAAGAGAGTACAAGGGAAGAGACTACAAGGGAAGAGAGTACAAGGGAAGAGAGTACAAGAGAAGAGAGTACAAGGGAAGAGACTACAAGGGAAGAGAGTACAAGGGAAGAGACTACAAGGGGAGAGAGTACAGGGGAAGAGAGTACAAGGGGAGAGAGTACAAGGGGAGAGAGTACAAGGGAAAAGAGTACAAGGGGAGAGAGTACAATGGTAGAGAGTACAAGGGGAGAGACTACAAGGTAAGAGAGTACAAGGGAAGAGAGTACAAGGGGAGAGACTACAAGGTAAGAGAGTACAAGGGAAGAGAGTACAAGGGAAGAGAGTACAAGAGAAGAGACTACAAGGGAAGAGACTACAAGGGAAGAGACTACAAGGGAAGAGACTACAAGGGAAGAGAGTACTGTGATGCAATTGCCTATATGCTTCAGTCTAATGCTCTCCCTGCTAACTTAATGCTGTTGGTTACAGGTAACAGGTGTTTTATGTGCGATTCATCTCTCTCTGTGAACACTGTTCATATGTTAAATAAGGCTAGCTTTTGAAAGGCCTTTAATTGTGTGATAACACTGTCTACAACCTAGTGATGCTCAGAGGTGTTAATAGGTGTCAAACTGGATGCAGGGACGAAACGTCTGCTTAGGAAACTCAGTGTGTGAAGGTGGTTTGTTGTTTAAGGAATGTGCAGTGATTAGACATGATAATTGTCGGTCGGTGCCGACCTGTCTAGAATGTTTTAGTAATTAGCCTTAGTGTGTGATTGGGGGGGGGGTGGAGATTTCATTGTTGCTTCAATGTCTTGGACTGTATAAAAAGCTGAGAAGAAAACCATTAAAGTCTGTCTTGTTCTAGCAGTAAGCCTGGACTAATGTGTGGCTTAATGGGCGATCTCAGGAATATTCCTCCTAGTGGAATATTGGGGTGATTGTCGTTATGGGAAGAAGGGAACGTTGACGGGGATATCATACCAATACCGTCACAATTGGTTGGCAGCAGTGGGATTTTTTCCCTTCTATTCCCCTTCACACCCGGATTCCAAGCAGACACTGGAAGAACTACTGGAAGTTCGTGGAAGGATTGCTAGCAACAAAACCAAGCGGGTCATCATAGCAGAATCAATGGAGCTAGACCAGGAGGACGGGATTGCAGCAACGCCAGCAGTACAAGAGATGGAGACACCAGTGATTCAGGAGGAGGAATCGCCAGCCAACAAGCTAATGAGAGAGAAGCTAGCGTGGTTCGGCCCGAACCCAATGCCGGATGTGGTGCTGAAAGTGATGGACCTGTTAGTAAACGCAGAGCTACAGAAGGATAAACAAATAAGGGACGCAGAGCTACAGGAGGCTAAAGAAATAAGAGACGCAGAACTACAGAAGGCTAAACAAATAAGAGACGCAGAGCTACAGAAGGATAAATAAATAAGAGACGCAGAGCTACAGAAGGATAAACAAATAAGAGACGCAGAACTACAGTTAAAACTGGCAGCAGTCCAACAAGCAGCCGCACATTCTCCAAACAGTGAGTACAGCACAGCAGACGCAAGGAAGATCCCGTTTAGCGCTTTTAAAGCTTTTGATGAAAAGGACTGTGAGATTGATAACTACCTGGCGGATTTTGAGCGACAATGTAACCTGCACCGAATAGCTAGAGGAGAGTGGGTTGCAATATTGTCAGGCAAACTGTCAGGCAAAGCTTCTGATGCTTTCCGGACCGTGCCAGATCAGGATATCCATAGCTACGCCAGGGTTAAAGAAGCGCTCCTGGCTCGTTATGCAGTAACCCCAGAGTCCCACCGACAGAAGTTCAGGGACTCACGCAAAACCACGAAAGACTCTTATGCGGAATGGGCATGCCAGTTGTCCCGGTCGGCCTCTAACTGGGCTAACAGCAGCCAGGCCACCACCGCAGAGGACATTTTGCAACTAATGCTCCTGGAGCAATTTTACAATCACATCCAGACAGATGTCAAAGATTGGGTGAGAGATCGCAGGCCCATGACTCTACCAGAGGCCGCGAAGTTGGCGGATGAATATGCGGATACTCGCAAGACGAACCAGGTCACACCACGGGTACAACCTCCACCACAAACGGTGCCCTCACACCCACCAACTGCTAGATACCAACCGCCTAACAGACCGATGACATCTAGCCCTCGCTATCCACGCCAGGAGGACAACGAACAACGCTGCTTCCGGTGCAAACAGCTGGATCACTTCAAGCAGAATTGCCCCATGAGTGACAACACCAGGTCAAATTGGTCTCAACCTGGGTACCGCCCTCCAGCAGCAGCCCATTGTGTAGACTCGGCTTGGGATCTCCAGGAGCTGGGTCAGGAAGAACCATTGGGCACCCCTTACGAAGCCCTCATGGTACAATCTGTTATTACGGACAACAGGGAACACCAGCTGGTCATGGGCGACAGCCATGAGCCGGAGGGGCCCTGGAGGGAGCTGGGCAGAAAGAGGCACCGCCGGCTACCCCCCAAGAAGAAGAGGTCCTGGAAGCCGTATAACAAGCTGACCTGGGAGGATAAGAAGCGACTGGAGGAGAGGGATTTGCAGCGGGCGTCCCAGATGCGGGCCGAGATGTTCGCCAAGGGCCCACCGGTGGCCCCTTACACCACCACCCAGTTCCTGATGATGAAGGACCACGTGGAGAGCCTGCAGGACATGAGCAAGCAGGAGCTGATCCGTGAGTACATGGAGCTGGAGGAATGCATAAGCCGCATGGAGGAGGAGAACAACCACCTGAGGTCACAGCAGACTGACCCCCTCAGGCTCCATGAACTGGAGATGGAGCTGGAGAAGCTCAAAGAGGAGAACTGGCGGCTGCGGAGGGAGCAGAGGGTGGCTGACCCTATGGGGCCCTGATAGCCCCCCCCCCCGAACTCTGAGCACCGGTGCTACAGCATTTCAACAAATATAACTTTTTCTTTTTATGAATCTCCTGTGACTGTCACTTCAGAGCCATAACCTGCCCCTCCCATAGCGGGACACCTAGACGGCGGCGCACAGACCCATTCGCTGTCTTCACACTGACTTCTGGTGTCTCTGCAGATCACACAAAGACTTGGGGACTGACCGGCGTGTGATCTGACGACCCGGTGACATACCTGAGTCGGGAGCAGTTGCCAAGGGAGGTCAGTTACGCCAAACGGAGTTAACCTCGGACTAAAAGCTCTGAACCCGTCAACCCTACTGGACCAGGAAAGGTCCAACCGGGTTTGCCGGAGCAGGGAGAAAAAGGGGGGCCATTGTGATGCAATTGCCTATATGCTTCAGTCTAATGCTCTCCCTGCTAACTTAATGCTGTGGGTTACAGGTAACAGGTGTTTCATGTGTGATTCATCTCTCTCTGTAAAGACTGTTCATATGTTAAATAAGGCTAGTTTTTGAAAGGCCTTTAATTGTGTGACAACGCGTCTACAACCTTGTGATTCTCAGAGGTGTTAATAGGTGTCAAGCTGGAAGCAGACGAAACGTCTGCCTAGGAAACTCAGTGTGTGAAGGTGGTTTGTCGTTATGCTGTTTAAGGAATGTGCAGTGATTAGACATGATAATTATAGGCCGGTGCCGACCTGTCTAGAATGTTTTAGTAATTAGCCTTAGTGTGTGATTAGGGGGGGTGGAGATTTCATTGTTGCTTCAATGTCTTGGACTGTATAAAAAGCTGAGAAGAAAAACCATTAAACTCTGTCTTGTTCCAGCAGTAAGCTGGACTAATGTGTGGCTTTCTGGGCGACTCCAGGAATATCCCTCCTAGTGGAATATTGGGGTGATGTTCTTATGGAAGAAGGGAATATTTGACGGGGATATCATACCGATACCGTCACAAGTACAATGGTAGAGAGTACAAGGGAAGAGAGTACAAGAGAAGAGAGTACAAGGGTAGAGACTACAAGGGAAGAGAGTACAAGAGAAGAGACTACAAGGGAAGAGAGTACAAGGGTAGAGACTACAAGGGAAGAAAGTACAAGGGTGGAGAGTACAAGGAAAGAGAGTACAAGGGTAGAGACTACAAGGGAAGAGAGTACAAGGGTAGAGACTACAAGGGAAGAAAGTACAAGGGTAGAGAGTACAAGGGAAGAGAGTACATGGGTAGAGACTACAAGGGAAGAAAGTACAAGGGTAGAGAGTACAAGGGAAGAGAGACTACAAGGGGAGAGACTACAAGGGGAGAGACTACAAGGGAACATACTACAAGGGAAAAGAGTACAAGGGGAGAGAGTACAAGGGAAGAGAGTACAAGGGAAGAGACTACAAGGGAAGAGACTACAAGGGGAGAGACTACAAGGGAAGAGACTACAAGGGGAGAGACTACAAGGGAAGAGAGTACAAGGGAAGAGACTACAAGGGAAGAGAGTACAAGGGGAGAGACTACAAGGGAAGAGAGACTACAAGGGGAGAGAGTACAAGGGAAGAGAAGAGAGTACAAGGGAAGAGACTACAAGGGAAGAGACTACAAGGGGAGATACTACAAGGGAAGAGAGTACAAGGGAAGAGAGTACAAGGGTAGAGACTACAAGGGAAGAGAGTACAAGGGTAGAGACTACAAGGGAAGAAAGTACAAGGGTAGAGAGTACAAGGGAAGAGAGTACATGGGTAGAGACTACAAGGGAAGAAAGTACAAGGGTAGAGAGTACAAGGGAAGAGAGACTACAAGGGGAGAGAGTACAAGGGAAGAGAAGAGAGTACAAGGGAAGAGACTACAAGGGAAGAGACTACAAGGGGAGATACTACAAGGGAAGAGAGTACAAGGGAAGAGAGTACAAGGGTAGAGACTACAAGGGAAGAGAGTACAAGGGTAGAGACTACAAGGGAAGAAAGTACAAGGGTAGAGAGTACAAGGGAAGAGAGTACATGGGTAGAGACTACAAGGGAAGAAAGTACAAGGGTAGAGAGTACAAGGGAAGAGAGTAGAAGGGTGGAGACTACAAGGGGAGAGAGTACAAGGGAAGAGAGTACACAAGAAGAGAGTACAAGAGTAGAGAGTACAAGGGGAGAGAGTACAAGGAAAGAGAGTACAAGGGAAGAGACTACAAGGGAAGAGAGTACAAGGGTAGAGAGTACAAGGGAAGAGAGTACAAGGGTAGAGAGTACTAGGGTAGAGAGTACAAGGGTAGAGAATACAAGGGAAGAGAGTACAAGGGAAGAGAGTACAAGGGAAGAGAGTACAAGGGGAGAGAGTACAGGGGGATAGAGTATAAGGGAAGAAAGTACAAGGGTAGAGAGTACAAGGGAAGAGAGTAAAAGGGGAGAGATTACAAGGGAAGAGACTACAAGGGAAGAGAGTACAAGGGTAAAGAGTACAAGGGGAGAGAGTATAAGGGAAGAGACTACAAGGGAAGAGACTACAAGGGGAGAGACTACAAGGGAAGATACTACAAGGGAAGAGAGTACAAGGGAAGAGAGTAAAAGGGGAGATATTACAAGGGAAGAGACTACAAGGGAAGATACTACAAGGGGAGAGAGTACAAGGGAAGAGAGTACAAGGGAAGAGACTACAAGGGTAGAGAGTACAAGGGAAGAGACTACAAGGGAAGAGAGTACAAGGGGAGAGAGTACAAGGGAAAAGAGTACAAGGGAAAAGAGTACAAGGGAAGAGAGTACAATGGTAGAGAGTACAAGGGAAGAGAGTACAAGGGAAGAGACTACAAGGGGAGAGAGTACAAGGGAAGAGACTACAAGGGGAGAGAGTACAAGGGAAGAGACTACAAGGTAAGAGAGTACAAGGGAAGAGAGTACAAGAGAAGAGACTACAAGGGAAGAGAGTACAAGGGTAGAGAGTACAAGGGAAGAGAGTACAATGGTAGAGAGTACAATAGAAGGGACTACAAGGGAAGAGAGTACAAGGAAAGAGAGTACAAGGGTAGAGACTACAAGGGAAGAGAGTACAAGGGAAGAGAGTACAAGGAAAGAGAGTACAAGGGTAGAGACTACAAGGGAAGAGAGTACAAGGGTATAGACTACAAGGGAAGAAAGTACAAGGGTAGAGAGTACAAGGGAAGAGAGTACAAGGGAAGAGAGTACATGGGTAGAGACTACAAGGGAAGAAAGTACAAGGGTAGAGAGTACAAGGGAAGAGAGTACAAGGGAAGAGAGTACAAGGGTAGAGAGTAGAAGGGTGGAGACTACAAGGGAAGAGAGTACACAAGAAGAGAGTACAAGGGGAGAGAGTACAAGGAAAGAGACTACAAGGGGAGAGAGTACAAGGGAAGAGACTACAAGGGAAGAGAGTACAAGGGTAGAGAGTACAAGGGAAGAGAGTACAAGGGTAGAGAGTACTAGGGAACAGAGTACAAGGGTAGAGAGTACAAGGGTAGAGAAGACAAGGGAAGAGAGTACAAGGGGAGAGAGTACAGGGGGATAGAGTATAAGGGGAGAGAGCACAAGGGAAGAGAGTACAAGGGTAGAGAGTAAAAGGGGAGAGAGTACAAGGGTAGAGAATACAAGGGAAGAGAGTACAAGGGAAGAGACTACAAGGGTAGAGAGTTCAAGGGTGGAGAGTACAAGGGGAGGAGAGTACAAGGGGAGAGAGTACAAGGGAAGAGAGTACAAGGGGAGAGAGGTCAGTGGAGGGATTGGTAGAGAGGGGTGGAGGACACTGAATGGAGGTCAGTGGATGGATTGGTAGAGAGGGGTGGAGGACACTGAATGGAGACCAGTGGAGGGATTGGTAGAGAGGGGTGGAGGACACTGAATGGAGGTCAGTGGAGGGATTGGTAGAGAGGGGTGGAGGACACTGAATGGAGGTCAGTGGAGGGATTGGTAGAGAGGGGTGGAGGACACTGAATGGAGGTCAGTGGAGGGATTGGTAGAGAGGGGTGGAGGACACTGAATGGAGGTCAGTGGAGGGATTGGTAGAGAGGGGTGGAGGACACTGAATGGAGGTCAGTGGAGGGATTGGTAGAGAGGGGTGGAGGACACTGAATGGAGTTGAGTGGAGGGATTGGTAGAGAGGGGTGGAGGACACTGAATGGAGGTCAGTGGAGGGATTGGTAGAGAGGGGTGGAGGACACTGAATGGAGATCAGTGGAGGGATTGGTAGAGAGGGGTGGAGGACACTGAATGGAGGTCA
The DNA here is from genome assembly GCF_905171775.1 of Rana temporaria. Lineage (NCBI taxonomy): Eukaryota > Metazoa > Chordata > Amphibia > Anura > Ranidae > Rana > Rana temporaria. The sequence continues at coordinate 65,217 of NW_024404538.1, read as the reverse complement.
GTGGAGGGATTGGTAGAGAGGGGTGGAGGACACTGAATGGAGGTCAGTGGAGGGATTGGTAGAGAGGGGTGGAGGACACTGAATGGAGACCAGTGGAGGGATTGGTAGAGAGGGGTGGAGGACACTGAATGGAGGTCAGTGGGGGGATTGGAAGAGAGGGGTGGAGGACACTGAATGGAGGTCAGTGGAGGGATTGGTAGAGAGGGGTGGAGGACACTGAATGGAGGTCAGTGGAGGGATTGGTAGAGAGGGGTGGAGGACACTGAATGGAGGTCAGTGGAGGGATTGGTAGAGAGGGGTGGAGGACACTGAATGGAGACCAGTGGAGGGATTGGTAGAGAGGGGTGGAGGACACTGAATGGAGGTCAGTGGAGGGATTGGTAGAGAGGGGTGGAGGACACTGAATGGAGGTCAGTGGAGGGATTGGTAGAGAGGGGTGGAGGACACTGAATGGAGACCAGTGGAGGGATTGGTAGAGAGGGGTGGAGGACACTGAATGGAGGTCAGTGGAGGGATTGGTAGAGGGGGGTGGAGGACACTGAATGGAGGTCAGTGGAGGGGTGGAGGACACTGAAAGGAGGTCAGTGGAGGGATTGGTAGAGAGGGGTGGAGGACACTGAATGGAGGTCAGTGGAGGGATTGGTAGAGAGGGGTGGAGGACACTGAATGGAGGACAGTGGAGGGATTGGTAGAGAGGGGTGGAGGACACTGAATGGAGGTCAGTGGAGGGATTGGTAGAGAGGGGTGGAGGACACTGAATGGAGACCAGTGGAGGGATTGGTAGAGAGGGGTGGAGGACACTGAATGGAGACCAGTGGAGGGATTGGTAGAGAGGGGTGGAGGACACTGAATGGAGGTCAGTGGAGGGATTGGTAGAGAGGGGTGGAGGACACTGAATGGAGGTCAGTGGAGGGATTGGTAGAGAGGGGTGGAGGACACTGAATGGAGGTCAGTGGAGGGATTGGTAGAGAGGGGTGGAGGACACTGAATGGAGGTCAGTGGAGGGAATGGTAGAGAGGGGTGGAGGACACTGAATGGAGGTCAGTGGAGGGATTGGTAGAGAGGGGGGGAGGACACTGAATGGAGGTCAGTGGAGGGATTGGTGAGGAGATCGTAATATCTGAGAAGGATCGGGGGCCTGGCGGTGAGGAGGACTGTAACGGAATGGCCCGGGATACCCAGAGACTCTTGAAGGGTGCGGGGTACTCCTGTGGGCTCTTGAAGGATGGGGGGTACTCCTGTGGGCTCTTGAAGGATGGGGGGTACTCCTGTGGGCTCTTGAAGGATGGGGGGTACTCTTGTGGGCTCTTGAAGGATGAGGGGTACTCCTGTGGGCTCTTGAAGGATGGGGGGTACTCCTGTGGGCTCTTGAAGGATGGGGGGTACTCCTGTGGGCTCTTGAAGGATGAGGGGTACTCCTGTGGACTCTTGAAGGATGAGGGGTACTCCTGTGGGCTCTTGAAGGATGGGGGGGTACTCCTGTGGGCTCTTGAAGGATGGGGGGTACTCCTGTGGGCTCTTGAAGGATGGGGGGTACTCCTGTGGGCTCTTGAAGGATGGGGGGTACTCCTGTGGGCTCTTGAAGGATGGGGGGTAGTCCTGTGGGCTCTTGAAGGATGGGGGGTACTCCTGTGGGCTCTTGAAGGATGGGGGGTAGTCCTGTGGGCTCTTGAAGGATGGGGGGTACTCCTGTGGGCTCTTGAAGGATGGGGGGTACTCCTGTGGGCTCTTGATGGATGGGGGGTACTCCTGTGCCAGCTTCACCAATGACTCTTGGGTCTGGGGTCGCCCACTAGGGGACATAGGATGACTGAGAAGTGATATCTCGGATTACAGGAGATGGGACAGGAATGATAATTCAGGTATTGCAGGAGATCTGGAAATATTACAGATGGGTAATTCTGACCCCAACAGGTCAATAAGAGAGCGTCTCCTTCAATGTGGAACATAGACTGCTGAGATGTTAAAGCGGAGTTGCAACCAAAAGTGGAACTTCCGCTTATTCCACTCCTCGCCCCCCTTACATGCCACATTTGGCGTGTCATTTTTTTGGGGGGGGAGGAGTGGGGGCTTCAGGAGGAAGTGGGACTTCCTGTCCCACTTCCTCCTTCCGCCGAGCCTTTCTGCAGCCCCTCCCTGTACGCGATCGCCTGGGACACGTGACAGGTCCCAGGCGATCGCCTGTCCAATTGGATGGCACGGCGCCACTCGCGCATGCGCAGTGGGTGCCCGACCGTGAAGCCGAAAGCTGTCATGACTGGGTGCCCACAGTTGGAATGAAGATGCCGGCCGGAGAGGGGGGGAGCGGAGCCCCGGCGGGCGCGTCGCTGGAACGTGGAGCAGGTAAGTGTCTGTTTAGCCCCCCGATACACTTTTTGTAGCTGCTGACCTTTAATAAACATAAAAATTGACTGGAACATCCCCTTTAATTGATGTCATCACCTCCAGATACCGGACTGCACTGAGGAAAGCTGGGATTGCATTCTATTGTGCTAATTAAGATATTTCATGGTGCTATGCTAACTAACACTGTATTGTGTGATGCTAACTAACCCTGTATTGTGTGATGCTAACTAACCCTGTATTGTGTGATGCTAACTAACACTGTATTGTGTGAAAGTTCTATTGATGATAATATGTAATGATTGGGTGGGAGAAGGGAAAAGTATTGATTGGGTGGGAGGATGAGGACGGGGAGTATTGATTGGGTGGGAGGACGGGGAGGGGAAAGTATTGATTGGGTGGGAGGACGAGGAGGGGAAAGTATTGATTGGGTGGGAGGACAAGGAGAGGAAAGTATTGATTGGGTGGGAGGATGAGGAGAGGAAAGTATTGATTGGGTGGGAGGACGAGGAGGGGAAAGTATTGATTGGGTGGGAGGACAAGGAGAGGAAAGTATTGATTGGGTGGGAGGACGAGGAGGGGAAAGTATTGATTGGGTGGGAGGACGAGGAGGGAAAGTATTGATTGGGTGGGAGGACGAGGAGGGGAAAGTATTGATTGGGTGGGAGGACGAGGAGGGGAAAGTATTGATTGGGTGGGAGGACGAGGAGGGGAAGGTATTGATTGGGTGGGAGGAGAAGAAGTATTGATTGGGTGGGAGGATGAGAAGTGGAAAGTATTGATTGGGTGGGAGGACGAGGAGGGGAAAGTATTGATTGGGTGGGAGGACGAGGAGGGGAAAGTATTGATTGGGTGGGAGGATGAGAAAGGGAAAGTATTGATTGGGTGGGAGGATGAGGAGGGGAAAGTATTGATTGGGTGGGAGGATGAGGAGGGGAAGTATTGATTGGGTGGGAGGACGAGAAGGGGAAAGTATTGATTGGGTGGGAGGATGAGGAGGGGAAAATATTGATTGGGTGGGAGGACGAGGAGGGGAAAGTATTGATTGGTGGGAGGATGAGGAGGGGAAAGTATTGATTGGGTGGGAGGATGAGGAGGGGAAAGTATTGATTGGGTGGGAGGACGAGGAGGGGAAAGTATTGATTGGGTGGGAGGATGAGGAGGGGAAAGTATTGATTGGGTGGGAGGACGAGGAGGGGAAAGTATTGATTGGGTGGGAGGACGAGGAGGGGAAAGTATTGATTGGGTGGGAGGATGAGGAGGGGAAAGTATTGATTGGGTGGGAGGACGAGGAGGGGAAAGTATTGATTGGGTGGGAGGACGAGGAGGGGAAAGTATTGATTGGGTGGGAGGATGAGGAGGGGAAAGTATTGATTGGGTGGGAGGATGAGGAGGGGAAAGTATTGATTGGGTGGGAGGACGAGAAGGGGAAAGTATTGATTGGGTGGGAGGACGAGGAGGGGAAAGTATTGATTGGGTGGGAGGACGAGGAGGGGAAAGTATTGATTGGGTGGGAGGACGAGGAGGGGAAGGTATTGATTGGGTGGGAGGACGAGGAGGGGAAAGTATTGATTGGGTGGGAGGACGAGGAGGGGAAAGTATTGATTGGGTGGGAGGATGAGGAGGGGAAAGTATTGATTGGGTGGGAGGACGAGGAGGGGAAAGTATTGATTGGGTGGGAGGAGGAGGAGGGGAAAGTATTGATTGGGTGGGAGGACGAGGAGGGGTAAGTATTGATTGGTGGGAGGACGAGGAGGGGAAAGTATTGATTGGGTGGAAGGACTAGGAGGGGAAGTATTGATTGGGTGGGAGGACGAGGAGGTGAAAGTATTGATTGGATGGGAGGATGAGGAGGGAAAGGTATTGATTGGGTGGGAGGATGAGGAGGGAAAGGTATTGATTCGGTGGGAGGACGAGGAGGGGAAGGTATTGATTGGGTGGGAGGACGAGGAGGGGAAGGTATTGATTGGGTGGGAGGATGAGAAGGGAAAAGTATTGATTGGGTGGGAAGATGAGGAGGGGAAAGAATTGATTGGGTGAGAGGACGAGGAGAGGAAAGTATTGATTGGGTGGGAGGATGAGGAGGGGAAAGTATTGATTGGTGGGAGGACGAGGAGGGGAAAGTATTGATTGGGTGGGAGGACGAGGAGGGGAAGGTATTGATTGGGTGGGAGGATGAGGAGGGGAAAGTATTGATTGGGTGGGAGGACGAGGAGGGGAAAGTATTGATTGGGTGGGAGGATGAGGAGGGGAAAGTATTGATTGGTGGGAGGACGAGGAGGGGAAAGTATTGATTGGGTGAGAGGACGAGGAGAGGAAAGTATTGATTGGGTGGGAGGATGAGGAGGGGAAAGTATTGATTGGGTGGGAGGATGAGGAGGGGAAAGTATTGATTGGGTGGGAGGATGAGGAGGGGAAAGTATTGATTGGGTGGGAGGATGAGGAGGGGAAAGTATTGATTGGGTGGGAGGATGAGGAGGGGAAAGTATTGATTGGGTGGGAGGATGAGGAGGGGAAAGTATTGATTGGGTGGGAGGATGAGGAGGGAAAGGTATTGATTGGGTGGGAGGACGAGGAGGGGAAGTATTGATTGGGTGGGAGGACGAGGAGGGGAAAGTATTGATTGGGTGGGAGGATGAGGAGGGGAAAGTATTGATTGGGTGGGAGGATGAGGAGGGGAAAGTATTGGTTGGGTGGGAGGACGAGGAGGGGAAGGTATTGATTGGGTGGGAGGACGAGGAGGGGAAGGTATTGGTTGGGTGGGAGGACGAGGAGGGGAAGGTATTGATTGGGTGGGAGGATGAGGAGGGGAAGGTATTGATTGGGTGGGAGGATGAGGAGGGGAAAGTATTGATTGGGTGGGAGGATGAGGAGGGGAAAGTATTGATTGGGTGGAGGACGAGGAGGGGAAGGTATTGATTGGGTGGGAGGATGAGGAGGGGAAAGTATTGATTGGGTGGGAGGACGAGGAGGGGAAGGTATTGATTGGGTGGGAGGATGAGAAGGGGAAAGTATTGATTTCGTGGGAGGATGAGGAGGGGAAAGTATTGATTGGGTGGGAGGACGAGGAGGGGAAAGTATTGATTGGGTGGGAGGATGAGGAGGGGAAAGTATTGATTGGGTGGGAGGATGAGGAGGGGAAAGTATTGATTGGGTGGGAGGACGAGGAGGGGAAAGTATTGATTGGTGGGAGGATGAGGAGGGGAAAGTATTGATTGGGTGGGAGGATGAGGAGGGGAAAGTATTGATTGGGTGGGAGGACGAGGAGGGAAAGTATTGATTGGGTGGGAGGACGAGGAGGGGAAAGTATTGATTGGGTGGGAGGACGAGGAGGGGAAAGTATTGATTGGGTGGGAGGACGAGGAGGGGAAAGTATTGGTTGGGTGGGAGGACGAGGAGAGGAAAGTATTGATTGGGTGGGAGGATGAGGAGGGGAAAGTATTGATTGGGTGGGAGGATGAGGAGAGGAAAGTATTGATTGGGTGGGAGGACGAGGAGGGAAAAGTATTGATTGGGTGGGAGGACGAGCAGAGGAAAGTATTGATTGGGTGGGAGGACGAGGAGGGGAAAGTATTGATTGGGTGGGAGGACGAGGAGGGGAAAGTATTGATTGGGTGGGAGGACGAGGAGGGGAAAGTATTGATTGGGTGGGAGGACGAGGAGGGGAAAGTATTGATTGGGTGGGAGGATGAGGAGGGGAAAGTATTGATTGGTGGGAGGACGAGGAGGGGAAAGTATTGATTGGGTGAGAGGACGAGGAGAGGAAAGTATTGATTGGGTGGGAGGACGAGGAGGGGAAAGTATTGATTGGGTGAGAGGACGAGGAGGGGAAAGTATTGATTGGGTGGGAGGATGAGGAGGGGAAAGTATTGATTGGGTGGGAGGATGAGGAGGGGAAAGTATTGATTGGGTGGGAGGATGAGGAGGGGAAAGTATTGATTGGGTGGGAGGATGAGGAGGGGAAAGTATTGATTGGGTGGGAGGATGAGGAGGGGAAAGTATTGATTGGGTGGGAGGATGAGGAGGGAAAGGTATTGATTGGGTGGGAGGACGAGGAGGGGAAGTATTGATTGGGTGGGAGGACGAGGAGGGGAAAGTATTGATTGGGTGGGAGGATGAGGAGGGGAAAGTATTGATTGGGTGGGAGGATGAGGAGGGGAAAGTATTGGTTGGGTGGGAGGACGAGGAGGGGAAGGTATTGATTGGGTGGGAGGACGAGGAGGGGAAGGTATTGGTTGGGTGGGAGGACGAGGAGGGGAAGGTATTGATTGGGTGGGAGGACGAGGAGGGGAAGGTATTGATTGGGTGGGAGGATGAGGAGGGGAAAGTATTGATTGGGTGGGAGGATGAGGAGGGGAAAGTATTGATTGGGTGGGAGGACGAGGAGGGGAAGGTATTGATTGGGTGGGAGGATGAGGAGGGGAAAGTATTGATTGGGTGGGAGGACGAGGAGGGGAAGGTATTGATTGGGTGGGAGGATGAGGAGAGGAAAGTATTGATTGGTGGGAGGACGAGGAGGGGAAAGTATTGATTGGGTGGGAGGACGAGGAGGGGAAAGTATTGATTGGTGGGAGGATGAGGAGGGGAAAGTATTGATTGGGTGGGAGGACGAGGAGGGGGAAGTATTGATTGGGTGGGAGGATGAGGAGGGGAAAGTATTGATTGGGTGGGAGGATGAGGAGAGGAAAGTATTGATTGGGTGGGAGGATGAGGAGAGGAAAGTATTGATTGGGTGGGAGGACGAGGAGGGAAAAGTATTGATTGGGTGGGAGGACGAGCAGAGGAAAGTATTGATTGGGTGGGAGGACGAGGAGGGGAAAGTATTGATTGGGTGGGAGGATGAGGAGGGGAAAGTATTGATTGGGTGGGAGGACGAGGAGGGGAAAGTATTGATTGGGTGGGAGGACGAGGAGGGGAAAGTATTGATTGGGTGGGAGGATGAGGAGGGGAAAGTATTGATTGGTGGGAGGACGAGGAGGGGAAAGTATTGATTGGGTGAGAGGACGAGGAGAGGAAAGTATTGATTGGGTGGGAGGACGAGGAGGGGAAAGTATTGATTGGGTGAGAGGACGAGGAGGGGAAAGTATTGATTGGGTGGGAGGATGAGGAGGGGAAAGTATTGATTGGGTGGGAGGATGAGGAGGGGAAAGTATTGATTGGGTGGGAGGATGAGGAGGGGAAAGTATTGATTGGGTGGGAGGATGAGGAGGGGAAAGTATTGATTGGGTGGGAGGATGAGGAGGGGAAAGTATTGATTGGGTGGGAGGATGAGGAGGGAAAGGTATTGATTGGGTGGGAGGACGAGGAGGGGAAGTATTGATTGGGTGGGAGGACGAGGAGGGGAAAGTATTGATTGGGTGGGAGGATGAGGAGGGGAAAGTATTGATTGGGTGGGAGGATGAGGAGGGGAAAGTATTGGTTGGGTGGGAGGACGAGGAGGGGAAGGTATTGATTGGGTGGGAGGACGAGGAGGGGAAGGTATTGGTTGGGTGGGAGGACGAGGAGGGGAAGGTATTGATTGGGTGGGAGGACGAGGAGGGGAAGGTATTGATTGGGTGGGAGGATGAGGAGGGGAAAGTATTGATTGGGTGGGAGGATGAGGAGGGGAAAGTATTGATTGGGTGGGAGGACGAGGAGGGGAAGGTATTGATTGGGTGGGAGGATGAGGAGGGGAAAGTATTGATTGGGTGGGAGGACGAGGAGGGGAAGGTATTGATTGGGTGGGAGGATGAGGAGAGGAAAGTATTGATTGGTGGGAGGACGAGGAGGGGAAAGTATTGATTGGGTGGGAGGACGAGGAGGGGAAAGTATTGATTGGTGGGAGGATGAGGAGGGGAAAGTATTGATTGGGTGGGAGGACGAGGAGGGGGAAGTATTGATTGGGTGGGAGGACGAGGAGGGGAAAGTATTGATTGGGTGGGAGGACGAGGAGGGGAAAGTATTGATTGGGTGGGAGGATGAGGAGGGGAAAGTATTGATTGGGTGGGAGGACGAGGAGGGAAAGTATTGATTGGGTGGGAGGATGAGGAGGGGAAGGTATTGATTGGGTGGGAGGACAAGTACAGGAAAGTATTGATTGGGTGGGAGGACGAGGAGGGGAAAGTATTGATTGGGTGGGAGGATGAGGAGGGGAACGTATTGATTGGGTGGGAGGACGAGGAGGGGAAAGTATTGATTGGGTGAGAGGACGAGGAGAGGAAAGTATTGATTGGGTGGGAGGACGAGGAGGGGAAGGTATTGATTGGGTGGGAGGAGGGGAAGTATTGATTGGGTGGGAGGATGAGAAGTGGAAAGTATTGATTGGGTGGGAGGACGAGGAGGGGAAAGTATTGATTGGGTGGGAGGATGAGGAGGGGAAAGTATTGATTGGGTGGGAGGACGAGGAGGGGAAAGTATTGATTGGGTGGAAGGACTAGGAGGGGAAGTATTGATTGGGTGGGAGGATGAGAAGGGGAAAGTATTGATTGGGTGGGAAGATGAGGAGGGGAAAGAATTGATTGGGTGGGAGGACGAGGAGGGGAAAGTATTGATTGGGTGGGAGGACGAGGAGGGGAAGTATTGATTGGGTGGGAGGATGAGGAGGGGAAAGTATTGATTGGGTGGGAGGACGAGGAGGGGGAAGTATTGATTGGTGGGAGGACGAGGAGGGGAAAGTATTGATTGGGTGGGAGGATGAGGAGGGGAAAGTATTGATTGGGTGGGAGGACGAGGAGGGGAAAGTATTGATTGGGTGGGAGGACGAGGAGGGGAAAGTATTGATTGGGTGGGAGGATGAGGAGGGGAAAGTATTGATTGGGTGGGAGGACGAGGAGGGAAAGTATTGATTGGGTGGGGGGACGAGGAGAGGAAAGTATTGATTGGGTGGGAGGACGAGGAGGGGAAGGTATTGATTGGGTGGGAGGATGAGGAGGGGAAAGTATTGATTGGGTGGGAGGACGAGGAGGGGAAAGTATTGATTGGGTGGGAGGACGAGCAGAGGAAAGTATTGATTGGGTGGGAGGACGAGAAGGGGAAAGTATTGATTGGGTGGGAGGATGAGGAGGGGAAAGTATTGATTGGGTGGGAGGATGAGGAGGGGAAAGTATTGATTGGGTGGGAGGACGAGAAGGGGAAAGTATTGATTGGGTGGGAGGATGAGGAGGGGAAAGTATTGATTGGGTGGGAGGACGAGGAGGGGAAAGTATTGATTGGTGGGAGGATGAGGAGAGGAAAGTATTGATTGGGTGGGAGGACGAGGAGGGGAAAGTATTGATTGGTGGGAGGATGAGGAGGGAAAGTATTGATTGGGTGGGGGGACGAGGAGAGGAAAGTATTGATTGGGTGGGAGGACGAGGAGAGGAAAGTATTGATTGGGTGGGAGGATGAGGAGGGGAAAGTATTGATTGGTGGGAGGACGAGGAGGGGAAAGTATTGATTGGGTGGGAGGACGAGGAGGGGAAAGTATTGCTTGGGTGGGAGGACGAGGAGGGGAAAGTATTGATTGGGTGGGAGGATGAGGAGGGGAAAGTATTGATTGGGTGGGAGGACATGGAGGGGAAAGTATTGATTGGGTGGGAGGACGAGGAGGGGAAGAGGGAAGTATTGATTGGGTGGGAGGATGAGGAGGGGAAAGTATTGATTGGGTGGGAGGACGAGGAGGGGAAAGTATTGATTGGGTATGAGGACGAGGAGGGGAAAGTATTGATTGGGTGGGAGGACGAGGAGGGGAAAGTATTGATTGGGTGGGAGGACGAGGAGGGGAAAGTATTGATTGGGTGGGAGGACGAGGAGGGGAAAGTATTGATTGGGTGGGAGGACGAGGAGGAGAAGGTATTGATTGGGTGGGAGGATGAGGAGGGGAAAGTATTGATTGGGTGGGAGGACGAGGAGAAGAAGTATCCCCCCATTCACCCCCTCATAATTATCAATTGTTCTACACAAAGAAAAGATAGATTTTCAGATGCCAGAATTGCTACCAGGAGAAGATCGATCCTTGTGGATGGAAATCTTCATTTACTACAATCGATTTCGATCACATAGAATTCTCTGATCGACACAAACCTTCTATCCTGCAATTGTTATGTGTGTGACCAGAAAAACGGACAATACATCGATGAAAAGCTGAGGAAACCGACCTTCTCCACACGACGGCAACTGGGGGGGCTCACCGGGCTCAGCATCACCTCGTAATATTCCTGGATATCTAGAAGGAGAAAACCAAACTCTCATTACCTCCTTTAATGTCTCACACGGGGCCCCCCAATCTTCAACTTTCCTTCCATGACACTCACACTGGGCCCCCCAATCTTCAACTTTCCTTCCATGACACTCACACGGGACCCCCCAATCTTCAACTTTCCTTCCATGACACTCACACGGGGCCCCCCAATCTTCAACATTCCTTCCATGACACTCACACGGGGCCCCCCAATCTTCAACATTCCTTCCATGACACTCACACTGGACCCCCCAATCTTCCATATTCCTTCCATGACACTCACACAGGACCCCCCAATCTTCAACATTCCTTCCATGACACTCACACAGGACCCCCCAATCTTCAACATTCCTTCCATGACACTCACACGGGACCCCCCAATCTTCAACATTCCTTCCATGACACTCACACTGGACCCCCCAATCTTCAACATTCCTTCCATGACACTCACACTGGACCCCCCAATCTTCCATATTCCTTCCATTACACTCACACAGGACCCCCCAATCTTCAACATTCCTTCCATGACACTCACACTGGACCCCCCAATCTTCAACATTCCTTCCATGACACTCACACTGGACCCCCCAATCTTCAACATTCCTTCCATGACACTCACACGGGGCCCCCCAATCTTCAACATTCCTTCCATGACACTCACACTGGACCTCCCAATCTTCAACATTCCTTCCATGACACTCACACTGGACCCCCCAATCTTCAACATTCCTTCCATGACACTAACACTGGACCCCCCAATCTTCAACATTCCTTCCATGACACACACACGGGGCCCCCCAATCTTCAACATTCCTTTCATGACACTCACACGGGGCCCCCCAATCTTCAACATTCCTTCCATGACACTCACACGGGGCCCCCCAATCTTCAACATTTCTTCCATGACACTCACACGGGGCCCCCCAATCTTCAACATTCCTTCCATGACACTAACACTGGACCCCCCAATCTTCAACATTCCTTCCATGACACTCACACTGGACCCCCCAAATCTTCAACATTCCTTCCATGACACTCACACTGGACCCCCCAATCTTCAACATTCCTTCCATGACACTCACACGGGGCCCCCCAATCTTCAACATTCCTTCCATGACACTCACACGGGGCCCCCCAATCTTCAACATTCCTTCCATGACACACACGGGACCCCCCAATCTTCAACATTCCTTCCATGACACTCAAACGGGCCCCCCAATCTTCAACATTCCTTCCATGACACTCACACGGGGCCCCCCAATCTTCAACATTCCTTCCATGACACACACGGGACCCCCCAATCTTCAACATTCCTTCCATGACACTCAAACGGGCCCCCCAATCTTCAACATTCCTTCCATGACACTCACACGGGGCCCCCCAATCTTCAACATTCCTTCCATGACACTAACACTGGACCCCCCAATCTTCAACATTCCTTCCATGACACTCACACTGGACCCCCCAATCTTCAACATTCCTTCCATGACACTCAAACGGGCCCCCCAATCTTCAACATTTCTTCCATGACACTCACACGGGGCCCCCCAATCTTCAACATTCCTTCCATGACACTAACACTGGACCCCCCAATCTTCAACATTCCTTCCATGACACTCACACTGGACCCCCCAAATCTTCAACATTCCTTCCATGACACTCACACTGGACCCCCCAATCTTCAACATTCCTTCCATGACACTCACACGGGGCCCCCCAATCTTCAACATTCCTTCCATGACACTCACACAGGACCCCCCCCCCAATCTTCAACATTCCTTCCATGACACTCACACTGGACCCCCCAATCTTCAACATTCCTTCCATGACACTCACACAGGACCCCCCAATCTTCAACATTCCTTCCATGACACTCACACTGGACCCCCCAATCTTCAACATTCCTTCCATGACACTCACACTGGACCCCCCAATCTTCAACATTCCTTCCATGACACTCACACTGGACCCCCCAATCTTCAACATTCCTTCCATGACACTCACACAGGACCCCCCCCCAATCTTCAACATTCCTTCCATGACACTCACACTGGACCCCCCAATCTTCAACATTCCTTCCATGACACTCACACTGCAAATTCAATCCCCAACATCCCTACCCTGATTACTAACCCTAACTTTAACCCCAATGATTACTTATAACCCTAATAATTACTTCTAACTGTATTGATTACCCCTAACTCTAAACTTAACGCTAACTCTAATGATTATTATTATTACTGTACACAATTTATATAGCACCAACAGTTTATGCAGCGCTTTACAATGTAGAGGGGGGACAAAACAATTACATTACAGTACAATACAGAAGGGACAGGAGGGCCCGGCCCGTAGAGCTTACATTCTAAAGGGAGGGGTGGTGGTACAAAAAGTAATAGCTGAGAATGATTTGATGGGGTGGCTTGGGGGACAGTGATGGGGGAGGCTCGGGGACAGTGATGGGGGTGGCTCGGGGACAGTGATGTGGGTGGCCCGGGGACAGTGATGGGGGAGGCTCGGGGACAGTGATGTGGGTGGCTCGGGGACAGTGATGTGGGTGGCTCGGGGACAGTGATGTGGGTGGCCTGGGGACAGTGATGGGGAGGCTCAGAGACAGTGATGGGGGTGGCTCGGGGACAGTGATGTGGGTGGCTCAGAGACAGTGATGGGGGTGGCTCGGGGACAGTGATGGGGTGGCTCAGAGACAGTGATGGGGGTGGCCCGGGCACAGTGATGGGGAGTCTCAGAGACAGTGATGGGGGTGGCTCGGGGACAGTGATGGGGTGGCTCAGAGACAGTGATGGGGGAGGCTCAGGGACAGTGATGGGGAGGCTCAGGGACAGTGATGGGGGTGGCTCGGGGACAGTGATGGGGAGGCTCAGAGACAGTGATGGGGGTGGCTCGGGGACAGTGATGGGGTGGCTCAGAGACAGTGATGGGGAGGCTCAGAGACAGTGATGGGGGTGGCACGGGGACAGTGATGGGGAGGCTCAGGGACAGTGATGGGGAGGCTCAGGGACAGTGATGGGGGAGGCTCAGGGATATTGATGGGGGAGGCTCAGAGACAGTGTTGGGGGAGGCTCAGGGATAGTGATGGGGGAGGCTCAGAGACAGTGATGGGGGTTTGCTCGGGGACAGTGATGGGGGAGGCTCAGAGACAGTGATGGGGGTGGCTCAGGGACAGTGATGGGGGTGGCTCGGGGACAGTGATGGGGGTGGCCCGGGGACAGTGATGTGGGTGGCTCGGGGACAGTGATGGGGGTGACCCGGGGACAGTGATGGGGTGGCTCAGAGACAGTGATGGGGAGGCTCAGAGACAGTGATGGGGTGGCTCAGGGACAGTGATGGGGTGGCTCAGAGACAGTGATGGGGAGGCTCTGAGACAGTGATGGGGGTGGCACGGGGACAGTGATGGGGGTGGCTTGGGGACAGTGATGGGGTGGCTCGGGGACAGTGATGGGGGTGGCTTGGGGACAGTGATGGGGGTGGCTTGGGGACAGTGATGGGGTGGCTCGGGGACAGTGATGGGGGTGGCTTGGGGACAGTGATGGGGTGGCTCGGGGACAGTTGTTAGGTTGGTGTGGGATCGGCTTCCCTGAATAAATACGTTTTCAGGGATCTCCTAAAGGTGAACAGGGTATAGGGGCTGATCAGACATACTGGGGCAGGGAGTTCCAGAGTATGGGAGAGGCTCTGGAGAAGTCCTGGAGGTGAGCATGGGAGGAGGTCACTAGGTAGCTAGGGAGCAAGAGGTCCTGGGAGGAGCGGATAGAATGATGTGGGTGATATCAGCAGATGAGGTTGGTGATGTAGATGGGGGCGATGTTTGTAGTGATGTAATGTATAGTATCCAGTAGATAGTTCATATTTAGGTATTAGTATGATGATGTAAGTTACGTTCCGCAGCAACACCCAAGTTCTCCAGAGAGTGCAATTTATTTGGCTTCCAACAAATCCAAAGTCTACAGATGATACAAATAACATAGTATATAACTCAGAGTCCTATTTCTCCGAGACCTGTGCCTTTATATTCATACAGAGTGACAACACTGACTGAATGCCAGCTTTTATGTCTCCTATACTGGTCTCACACTGGAGGGGGAGGGGTTCTGCCAGGTCAACCAAATGTTTCCCATGAATGAATACCCCCTCAAGTCTAATTACCATCAATAAATACTTCCATATGTATGTACACAATGTACCCTTTGAGGTTAACAGGCCACACCTCACACACATAGGTAGTCTTGCATAAGATGAACACATCAAAGGGTCTTCAGCTGTCCCTGTGATATGTCAGAATTCAGCTGGACAGTTCAACTGAATTCCTGGTCAATATGGAATGTCCCTAACCCTAACTCTAACCCTAACACTCACCCTAACTCTAACCCCACCCCTAGCCCTAACTCTAAACCTAACCCTATCTCTAACCCTAACTCTAACCCTAACCCTATCTCTAACACTCACCCTAACCCTAACCTTAACTCTAATCCTAACCCTATCTCTATCCCCAACCCTAGCCCTATCCCTAACTCTCACCCTAACTCTAAACCTAACCGTATCTCTAACCATAAACCTAAATCTCACCCTAACCCTAACTAACCCTAACCCTATCTCTAACCCTAACCCTATCTCTAACCCCAACACTCACCCTAACTCTAAAACTAACCCTATCTCTAACCCTAATCCTAACTCTAACCCTAAATCTCACCCTAACTCTAACTCTCACCCTAACGCTAACCCCTAATCTCACCCTAACTCTCACCGTAACTCTAACCCCCTCTAACCCTAACCCTATCTCTAACCCTAACACTCACCCTAACTATAATCCCACCCCTAACCCTAACTCTAACCCTAACCCTATCTCTAACCCTAACACTCTGGTTTCTCTTCAAAACGCAAAAATCTTGAAGAGATGAGGAGATCCGCATTACTACCTTCGGGAAGTAGATGCGAGAGCCTTTGTAAAGGCTAAGAGCGAAGACGTCGAGGAACAAGGAAGGAAGCCGCCGAAGAACTCCCGAAGCGACTTCCAGACTTCTCGAAGATGGGGAAAAGCGAGAAGAAGACTGAAAAAGTGACTGATGAGACGAAGAAGACCGAAGAGATGATGAGGAAGAACCCTGACCCAGCCACTTCCTCCGAGGCCCCCGAGAATGTCTCCGCCTCAACCTCCACCTCCATCGGCGCCAGCCAACCGAGACCAGCGAAGCCGAAACTGCCTGCAGACGGGCTGCCAACCTTGGAGCCCTGGATGAAGCAGACGGTCGTGCTGCAGCTGAAAGAGGTGAACAGAAGAGTCCCTGACATGACCTCGGAGATCTTCGGAAAGAAGATGATTCTGGAGCAGGGCTTCAGCAAAGCGGAGACGCTTTCGGTGCAGTCCTTCGCAAGAGGGATCTTCTACATCACCTTTGGGTCGTTCCAAGTCTGCAGACGATACTGGGAGATGGTAAAGACCAGTGGCCCTGAATCCCCTTTTCGGAAGTTTGTTGCGAACTGCCCTATAACACAGGACGAGAAGTGGGTGACGGTTGCCATGCGGAATCCCCATACCAAAAGCAGAGACATAACCACCTACCTACAGAGGTTTTGCACCGTGGTAAAGGACCCAGTCCGAATCCTTGATGTCAACGGCTTCTGGATTGGGAAGTGGTCTGTGCTATGCAAGCTCAGGAAAGACCGTTCGGGGGACTTACAGCACCTGCAGGCGTGCTTCTCGCTAGGATCATCTGCAGGACACCTTTTCTACTCTGGGATACCCTACAACTGCAACAGATGTGGCCGTCCCGGACACATGGGAAAGGAGTGTACAGAACTTGCTTGCAAGATCTGTCGGGTTACAGGCCACGAGACCAAGGACTGTCCTAGGCCCAAAGCCTGCAACCTCTGCGGATTGCCAGAGCACACCTTCAGGCACTGCCCCCAAAGGACCCGGACCTATGCTGGAGCCCTGATCCAGGGTAAACCAGCCTCCAGCTCTGGGAAGAAGCCGACCGAAAGCAAACCAAAAGAGCCTCGGAAGGCCACAGGTAAGTATACCCCTGCCCCTGTCCTCATCCTTGCCCCTGTCCCCGTCCCTGTCCCTGTCCCCTCCTCTGTCCCCTCCTCTGGCACACCCCCACCCACCCCCTCTGGCTCAGAGGAGACCCTTCCTGCCCCACCGCCCACCCCAGACCTGTCCTCCATGGAGGACTTCCCCGCCCTCCCCCTTCCACCCCTGCCAGTGGCCAAACAGGAACCCGGAAACGGAAGACTGTGAGCCCATTGGCAGAACAACCCGCCACCTCCACCAAACGGCCCAACGGGGTCCAGCACGAAAGCGCTGGACCAGGGCAAGTAGTGGAGGACCTGGAGTCTGCAGGTGAGGAAGGCGAGGAGGAGATTATGGCCGACTATGTGCCTATCCCCACCGCCAACTTCAGTGAGATAGTTGAGGAGGAGATTATGGCCGACTATGTGCCTATCCCCACCGCCAACTTCAGTGAGACAGTTGAGGAAGTCCTGGAGGAACTGGGCCTAACCCAGAACCCAGAACAGGCAGCTGTGGAGATGGAGGAGCCACCCGCCCCCTTCGGGGAGGTAAGTTCGGCCCCTTGCTAACTAGACCTCATACCCCTTTTTCATTATGGCTGAGATCTCAATCTTTTCCATTAATGTGAGGAGTATCAAGGATACCTCTAGAATGCGAACGGCACTGACTTTTCTTTCAACTCATCAGAGTGATGTTTACATGCTCCAGGAGTGCGGTCTTCCTCCTTTGAGAAGGTACAGTCATCTGACCTCTCAGTGGACCCTCGGTCCCTCCTACTGGTCCGGGGGTGGCAATTGCAGGAATGCAGGGGTAGCCATTCTTATCAGGGGGGAACGCTTCACGGTTGACTCCATCCATGAGCTTGTCTGTGGCCGTCTTTTGGTCATAGATGGCTCGTGGGCGGGAGAGCCAATTAGGCTCATCAACGTGTACGCCCCCCCAGATACGAATGCGCGCCTGGAACTTTTCCAGACCCTGCGGATGCAACTTGTCACCACCAGAGCAGTAGTGATCGGCGGTGATTTTAACTGTCCGATAGAGGAGGATGGGCGCAGTTCTAGCATATACGCAAAACTTGATGTTACTTCAAAACTGCTCATGGAGATGATCTCGGAGGCATCCTTGCGGGACGCCGTGGGATCCATAGGGCAAGGTACCGTGAATTATTCATGGTGCCGGCCCGATGGATCTGTGCGTTCCAGGATTGACTTCGTGCTCACTTCAAGAGCAGTCAAGCATCGTGAGTTCTCCATGATCCCCTGCTTTTTCTCTGACCACAGGGCCATTCACTTCCGGGGTGAACTGGGCGAGAGCTTTGCTCACGGACCAGGTTCCTGGAAGCTGAATTGCACCCTGCTGGAAAATGAGGAATTGATGGGGGAACTCCGGGAGGCCTATGCCTCTTGGACGGAGGAAAAGAGATTCTTCGGAAAGATAAGTGATTGGTGGGAGGTTGTGAAAGTTAAGCTGCGCAGCTTCTTTCAGGCAAGGGGACGACAGCAAGTGTGTGCAAGGAAGAAGGAACTCAGGAGACTGCAACGTGAGTTGCAGTCCCTGCAGGACCTTCACCACTGCGGCTGGGACGTTAGGCAGGACCTGGAGGACACCAAGAAGAGCCTGAAAGGGTACTTTGAGGAAGAATCCAGGCACATTGTCTTCCGTGCCAAGGTGGAGAATCTTGAGAAAGGTGAGAAGTGTAACTCTTTCTTTTTCAGGAAACTCCATTCAGGACACACTCCCTTGTCTGAACTGCGTGACGAGACCGGAACTCTCCAGAAGGGGAAGGAGGCTGTAATGCAAGTAGTTGAAGACTACTACACCAACCTCTACTCCCCGAAAGAAACGGACTCGGAGGCAGCCGTCAGGTTCCTGTCAGGTATCACTAACCAAATTGATCCTGCAGGTTCATCGACCGTCAACGCCCCCCTGGTGTTGGAGGAGCTGCACTCTGCCGCTAAATCCTTTAGGCGGGGCAGGACCCCGGGCTGCGATGGTCTCCCAGTTGAGCTCTATGTAGCCCTGTGGGACCTCGTGGGCCCGGACCTGCTCGAGCTGTACGAGGAGATGGTGGTGGAGGGCAGAATGCCTCCTTCACTGAGAGAGGGGATGATCACGATTTTGTATAAGCGCAAAGGGGAGAGATCGGACCTGAAACATTGGCGTCCGATCTCTCTTTTGAACGTGGACTACAAAATCCTCGCCAAGGTTTTGGCCAACAGGCTGAAATCTGTCATCGGACAGATCATCCACCCGGATCAAACTTGTGGCATTCCTGGCAGAAGGATTGCAGACAGCCTCGCGCTTGTCAGGGACACGGTCCAGTACATCCAGGACCGCCGTGTGCATGCGGCCCTGGTCAGTCTTGACCAGGAGAAGGCCTTTGACCGTGTCTCCCATGAGTTCATGTGCAGAACCCTGCGCAGGCTTGGTCTTGGGGAACTGTTTTGTTCGTATGTGAATGTAATGTATAAAGACATTTGTAGTTTGGTGCTGGTAAATGGTTGGAAAACTGACCCCTTTGAGGTTCTCTCGGGGGTCAGACAAGGCTGCCCTCTCTCACCTCTGCTTTTTGTTTGCTGTATAGAGCTATTCGCCCAAAGCATCAGACGGAACCCAGAGATCAGAGGGATTACCGCACCAGGACCGGAAAGACGGGAGGTCAAGTGCTCGCTCTACATGGATGACGTGACGGTGTTCTGTGCCGACCAGCGCTCCATCGACACACTCGTCCAGACGTGCGAGGACTTCGGCCAAGCTTCGGGGGCAAAGGTCAACTGCGGGAAGTCGGAAGTCATGCTCTTCGGAAAGTGGTTCCTGCCTTCTTCTGCACCCATACCGTTCAGCCTCAAAGCGGATTTCATCAAAATTCTTGGAGTCTGGTTTGGAGCGGAGGGCGCAGCCCTGAAGTCCTGGGAGGAAAGACTGGCTAAGATGAGACAGAAGTTTGGACTTTGGAGCAACAGAGTACTTACCATCGAAGGGAAAACACTGGTACTCCGCAGCGAGATTCTCCCTGTGTTGCAGTACCTCGCCCAGGCCTGGCCCCCTCGGGACAACACCTGCAAGGCCATCACCAGGGCGGTGTTTCACTTCATCTGGGGCTCCAAAATGGACAGAGTAAAGCGGACTGTTATGTTCAAGGAACCTCTCAAGGGCGGTAAGGGCGTGCCTGACATCGCCACATTACTGAGGGTGTTATTTGCCTGTAACTGCATCCGCAGGACTTTGGTTGACAGAACTGTGGACTCTGGCGGTAACTCCATGTCCCGTTTTTTCCTCCTGCCTCTTTGGAAGTCTCTTGGATGGGACAAATGGGACAGTTCCATCCCCTACAACTGGGATGCTCCATGGTATTACTTGGATACCTTCAAGTTCATCAAGGAGCTGGGGCTGCATGGAGTTAAGCCTGACTTGTGGAAGCCAAAAACTATCTACAAGTTGATCAGAGCATCGGACATCTTGGAGTCGATTCCAGGCCTCCCTTCAGCCACTTGCAAAGTGGTCTGGAGGAATGTTTCTTCAAAGAGACTCATCAACAGGCACAAAGATCAGGCATGGATGGCAATCCAAGGGGGATTGCTGCTCAGGACATTCTTGCATGCCAGAAACCTGGGCAGATACACGCACTGCCCCTTTTGCATCATCCAGGAGGAAACATCGTACCATGTTTTCTGGGAGTGCCCCTTTGCACAGGGCCTGTTGAGGGCCTTGGAACCTGAACTTAAAGACTTTGTACCACAGACTGCTATTACACACTTTGGTGTGTTAAACGGACTCTTCTGTGGAACTCATTCACAGGAGGACATTGACAGTGCCTGGCGGGTGCTGTGTTGTTTTAAAGACGCTTTATGGTACGCCAGGAACCGCCGCGTACACCACCGGCAGAGGATGTCCATTGAGGACTGTCGCAGACTGACCCTCAGTCTGCTGAGAGACTATACCTTGATAGACTTTAAGGAGGAAGAGGACGTCTAAAGATTTCCCCTTCCCCCTGACATTGACATTTCTTGACACGCTTTTTTGAACTACTGTTTTCAGGGTAATGCGGCGTCATGCACGATGTGATGTTTCGGGGTTTCACAACTCTGCGCAACACATCAGGCATCATACCGCAGAATGGGCTGAATGAATGTAATTTAATTGTATGCTTGCAACTGTATTGATATGTAGTGTATTTATGCGCTGCGTCGCAGTACAGAGAATGTACCCTGTCAAAAGTATTTGATTTTTGTATATTTGCTTTGCAAAATAAACTTAAATATTGCCTATCTCTAACCCTAACACTCACCCTAACCCTAACCTTAACTCTAATCCTAACCCTATCTCTATCCCCAACCCTAGCCCTATCCCTAACTCTCACCCTAACTCTAAACCTAACCGTATCTCTAACCATAAACCTAAATCTCACCCAAACCCTATCTCTAACCCTAACACTCACCCTAACTCTAACCCTAACCTTAACTCTAATCCTAACCCTATCTCTAACCCCAACCCTAACCCTATCCCTAACTCTCACCCTAACTCTAAAACTAACCCTATCTCTAACCCTAATCCTAACTCTAACCCTAAATCTCACCCTAACTCTCACCCTAACGCTAACCCTATCTCTAACCATAAACCTAAATCTCACCCAAACCCTAACTAACTCTAACCCTATCTCTAACCCTATCTCTAACCCTAACCCTATCTCTAACCCTATCTCTAACCCCAACCCTATCTCTAACCCTAACTCTCACCCTAACCCTATCTCTAACCCTAACTCTCACCCTATCTCTAACCCTATCTCTAACCCCAACCCTATCTCTAACCCTAACTCTCACCCTAACCCTATCTCTAACCCTATCTCTAACCCTATCTCTAACCCTAACCCTATCTCTAACCCTATCTCTAACCCTATCTCTAACCCTATCTCTAACCCCAACCCTATCTCTAACCCTAACTCTCACCCTAACCCTATCTCTAACCCTATCTCTAACCCTATCTCTAACCCAAACTCTAACCCTATCTCTAACCCTATCTCTAACCCCAACCCTATCTCTAACCCTAACTCTCACCCTAACCCTATCTCTAACCCTATCTCTAACCCTATCTCTAACCCAAACTCTAACCCTATCTCTAACCCTATCTCTAACCCCAACCCTATCTCTAACCCTAACTCTCACCCTAACCCTATCTCTAACCCTAACCCTATCTCTAACCCTATCTCTAACCCCAACCCTATCTCTAACCCTAACTCTCACCCTAACCCTATCTCTAACCCTATCTCTAACCCTATCTCTAACCCTATCTCTAACCCTATCTCTAACCCCAACCCTATCTCTAACCCTAACTCTCACCCTAACCCTACCTCTAACCCTAACCCTATCTCTAACCCTAACTCTCACCCTAACCCTATCTCTATCCCCAACCCTAACCCTATCTCTACCCCAAACTCTAACCCTATCTCTAACCCTATCTCTAACCCCAACCCTATCTCTAACCCTAACTCTAACCCCAACCCTACCTCTAACCCTATCTCTAACCCTAACTCTCACCCTAACCCTATCTCTAACTCTCACCCTATCTCTAACCCTAACTCTCACCCTAACCCTATCTCTAACCCTATCTCTAACCCTATCTCTAACCCAAACTCTAACCCTATCTCTAACCCTATCTCTAACCCCAACCCTATCTCTAACCCTAACTCTCACCCTAACCCTATCTCTAACCCTAACCCTATCTCTAACCCTATCTCTAACCCTATCTCTAACCCCAACCCTATCTCTAACCCTAACTCTCACCCTAACCCTATCTCTAACCCTATCTCTAACCCAAACTCTAACCCTATCTCTAACCCTATCTCTAACCCCAACCCTATCTCTAACCCTAACTCTCACCCTAACCCTACCTCTAACCCTATCTCTAACCCTAACTCTCACCCTAACCCTATCTCTATCCCCAACCCTAACCCTATCTCTACCCCAAACTCTAACCCTATCTCTAACCCTATCTCTAACCCCAACCCTATCTCTAACCCTAACTCTAACCCCAACCCTACCTCTAACCCTATCTCTAACCCTAACTCTCACCCTAACCCTATCTCTAACTCTCACCCTATCTCTAATCCTAACTCTAACCCTAATTATTGCCGCTAACCCTAACTTTTTTTTAAATTACGTTTATTGCACAAACCTGTAAATACATCTCATCTAGTATACATCATCAGATCAGGCATATTACATTGGTACATAGCAAACAAGGGGTATAGTGATGGGCTGAACACCCCCCCCCCCCGGGTCGGGGAAATGTTCTGCCCCGAACAGCAAACCCCCTTGAAATCTATGGGAGCTGAGCAGGAAAAAACTAAATTGCCCATTAGGACCCCCCACCCCAAAGCACCTTGTCCCCATGTTTATGGAGACAAGGGCCTCTTCCCGACAACTCTGGACTGTAGTTGTTGGGGTCTGCAGGTGGGGGGCTTATTGGAATCTGGAAAACTCCCTTTAACAAAGGGGCCCACATATCCCGCCCCCAACCCCCTATGTGAATTTGTATCGGGTACATTGTATCCATACCCATTAACCAAAAAAGTGTCAAAAAGTAAAAACCACATGAGAACGGGGTGACATCAGAAGGGGCGGAGCCACCGGGTGACATAACTGGGAAGCCCTGCCCCTTGCCTATATAAAAGTTGTGAGAGCGAAGAGAGGGCATACGGTAGGAAACCTCTTAGGAGGCAAAGCGTTTTTTTGCCATTTTTCGGGTCGGCGGGCCCTGTGATTGACGATGGATTTACATCAAGGGACACTTTATTTTTTATTTTTTAACCACTTAAGACCCAGACCAATATGCAGGTTAAGGACCTTGCCCCTTTTTGTGATTCGGCACTGCATCGCGTTAAGTGACAATTGCGCGGTCGTGCGACGTGGCTCCCAAAACAAAATTGGCGTCCTTTTTCCCCACAAATAGAGCTTTCTTTTGGTGGTATTTGATCACCTCTGCGGTTTTTATTTTTTGCGCTATAAACAAAAATAGAGCGACAATTTTGAAAAAAATGAACATTTTTAACTTGTTGCTGTAATAAATATCCTCAAAAATATATAAAAAACATTTTTTTCCTCAGTTTAGGGCGATACGTATTCTTCTATATAGCACAAAAACGAAAAGAACTCTGGACAGCCGCACTCCAAAATAACTTAAAATAAAGTTGGTCTTTTAATGTAAAAAGTACATACAGGCACTGCAAACAACGGATACAGAATGGCCGACGCGTTTCACGCTGCAATTCAGCGCTTAGTCATGACTAAGCGCTGAATTGCAGCGTGAAACGCGTCGGCCATTCTGTATCCGTTGTTTGCAGTGCCTGTATGTACTTTTTACATTAAAAGACCAACTTTATTTTAAGTTATTTTGGAGTGCGGCTGTCCAGAGTTCTTTTCGTTTTTGTGCTATAATCAGCATTGCCGGCACCCTGGTGGTTCAAACTACCCTTGATGATCCACGAGACTCACCTGGAGCGGTGAAAGAATTGTCTGTTATTCTTCTATATATTATTGGTAAAAAAAATCGCAATTAGCGTTCATCTGTTGGTTTGCGCAAAATTTATAGCGTTTACAAAATAGGGGATAGTTTTATGGCATTTTTATTAATAATTTAAAAAAATTAAAACGCCCCTGTCCCTAGTAGCTCGCGCTCAGAAGCGAATGCGCACGTAATTCCCGCCCATATATGTAAACGCCGTTCAAACCACACATGTGAGGTATCGCTGCGTGCGTTAGAGCGAGAGCAATAATTCCAGCCCTAGACCTCCTCTGTAACTCTAAGCTGATAACCTGTAAAAAAAATTAAAGCGTCGCCTATGGGGATTTTTAAGTACTGAAGTTTGGCGCCATTCCATGAGTGTGCGCGATATTAAAGTGTGACATGTTTGGTATCTATTTACTCGGCGTGACTTCATCTTTCACATTATACAAAATTTGGGCAACTTTACTGTTTTGTTATTTTTTAATTCATGAAACCATTTATATTCCCCAAAAAAGGTGTTGGAAATATTATTACGCAAATACCGTGCGAGATAAAAAGTTGCAATGACCTCCATTTTATTCCCTAGGGTCTCTGCTAAAAAAACATATATAATGTTTGGGGGTTCTGAGTAATTTTCTAGCAAAATAATGATGATTTGTACATGAAGGAGAGAAGTGCCGGAATAGGCCCCCCGGTATGGAAGGGGTTAATATGCATTCCAGACCTGACAGTTTTTTTTCTTTATTTTTTTACCGTCACTTTTGTTTTTAGTGGTGAAACCCAATGACAGCCAATTACCAATCAGCCCAGCCCCGCCCCTTAACAACCAGCTTACACTGCGTCCTGATTGGGCAAAGCTTTACCTAATCAGGGCACAAAATGCACTGTGCAGCCTAACCCTAACCTTAACTCTAACCCTAACCCCCTAATCCTATCTCTAACCCTAACCCTAACCCTAACTCTAACTCTAACCCTAACTCTAACCCTAACTCTAACCCTAACCCCCTAATCCTAACTCTAACCCTAACTCTAATCCTAACCCCCTAATCCTATCTCTAACCCTAACCCTAACCCTAACCCTAACCCTAACCCTAACTCTAATCCTAACTCTAACCCTAACCCCCTAATCCTAACTCTAACCCTAACTCTAATCCTAACCCCCTAATCCTAACTCTAACTCTAACCCTAACCCTAACCCTAACTCTAACCCTAACTCTAATCCTAACTCTAACCCTAACCCCCTAATCCTAACTCTAACACTAACTCTAATCCTAACCCCCTAATCCTAACTCTAACTCTAACCCTAACCCTAACCCTAACTCTAACCCTAACTCTAATCCTAACTCTAACCCTAACCCCCTAATCCTAACTCTAACCCTAACTCTAATCCTAACCCCCTAATCCTAACTCTAACTCTAACCCTAACCCTAACCCTAACCCTAACTCTAACCCTAACCCCCTAATCTTAACCCTAATGCTATCTATAACCCTAATGCTAATCCTATCCCTATCTCTAACCCTAACACTATCTCTAACCCTAACTCTAACTCTAATCCTAACCCTAACCCTAACCCCCTAATCCTAACTCTAACCCTAACTCTAATCCTAACCCTAACCCTAACCTCCTAATCCTAACTCTAACCCTAACTCTAATCCTAACCCTAACCCCCTAATCCTAACTCTAACCCTAACTCTAATCTTAACCCTAACTCTAACCCTAACACCCTAATCCTAACTCTAACCCTAACACCCTAATCCTAACTCTAACCCTAACCCTAATCCTAACCCTAACTCTAATCCTAACCCTAACCCCCTAATCCTAACTCTAACCCTAACTCTAATCTTAACCCTAACTCTAACCCTAACACCCTAATCCTAACTCTAACCCTAACACCCTAATCCTAACTCTAACCCTAACCCTAATCCTAACCCTAACTCTAATCCTAACCCTAACCCCCTAATCCTAACTCTAACCCTAACTCTAATCTTAACCCTAACTCTAACCCTAACACCCTAATCCTAACTCTAACCCTAACACCCTAATCCTAACTCTAACCCTAACCCTAATCCTAACCCTAACTTTAATCCTAACCCCCTAATCCTAACTCTAACCCTAACTCTAATCCTAACCCTAACTCCAATCCTAACCCTAACCCTAACCCCCTAATCCTAACTCTAACCCTAACTCTAATCTTAACCCTAACTCTAACCCTAACACCCTAATCCTAACTCTAACCCTAACACCCTAATCCTAACTCTAACCCTAACCCTAATCCTAACCCTAACCCTAACTCTAATCCTAACCCCCTAATCCTAACTCTAACCCTAACTCTAATCCTAACCCTAACTCCAATCCTAACCCTAACTCTAATCCTAACTCTAATCCTAACTCTAACCCTAACCCCCTAATCCTAACTCTAACCCTAACTCTAATCCTAACCCCCTAATCCTAACTCTAACTCTAACCCTAACCCTAACCCTAACTCTAACCCTAACTCTAATCCTAACTCTAACCCTAACCCCCTAATCCTAACTCTAACACTAACTCTAATCCTAACCCCCTAATCCTAACTCTAACTCTAACCCTAACCCTAACCCTAACTCTAACCCTAACTCTAATCCTAACTCTAACCCTAACCCCCTAATCCTAACTCTAACCCTAACTCTAATCCTAACCCCCTAATCCTAACTCTAACTCTAACCCTAACCCTAACCCTAACCCTAACCCTAACTCTAACCCTAACCCCCTAATCTTAACCCTAATGCTATCTATAACCCTAATGCTAATCCTATCCCTATCTCTAACCCTAACACTATCTCTAACCCTAACTCTAACTCTAATCCTAACCCTAACCCTAACCCCCTAATCCTAACTCTAACCCTAACTCTAATCCTAACCCTAACCCTAACCTCCTAATCCTAACTCTAACCCTAACTCTAATCCTAACCCTAACCCCCTAATCCTAACTCTAACCCTAACTCTAATCTTAACCCTAACTCTAACCCTAACACCCTAATCCTAACTCTAACCCTAACACCCTAATCCTAACTCTAACCCTAACCCTAATCCTAACCCTAACTCTAATCCTAACCCTAACCCCCTAATCCTAACTCTAACCCTAACTCTAATCTTAACCCTAACTCTAACCCTAACACCCTAATCCTAACTCTAACCCTAACACCCTAATCCTAACTCTAACCCTAACCCTAATCCTAACCCTAACTCTAATCCTAACCCTAACCCCCTAATCCTAACTCTAACCCTAACTCTAATCTTAACCCTAACTCTAACCCTAACACCCTAATCCTAACTCTAACCCTAACACCCTAATCCTAACTCTAACCCTAACCCTAATCCTAACCCTAACTTTAATCCTAACCCCCTAATCCTAACTCTAACCCTAACTCTAATCCTAACCCTAACTCCAATCCTAACCCTAACCCTAACCCCCTAATCCTAACTCTAACCCTAACTCTAATCTTAACCCTAACTCTAACCCTAACACCCTAATCCTAACTCTAACCCTAACACCCTAATCCTAACTCTAACCCTAACCCTAATCCTAACCCTAACCCTAACTCTAATCCTAACCCCCTAATCCTAACTCTAACCCTAACTCTAATCCTAACCCTAACTCCAATCCTAACCCTAACTCTAATCCTAACTCTAATCCTAACTCTAACCCTAACCCCCTAATCCTAACTCTAACCCTAACTCTAATCCTAACCCTAACTCCAATCCTAACCCTAACTCTAATCCTAACTCTAATCCTAACTCTAACCCTAACCCCCTAATCCTAACTCTAATCCTAACTCTAATCCTAACTCTAACCCTGACTCTGACCCTAATCCTAACTCTAATCCAAACCCTAACTCTAACCCTATCTCTAACTCTTACCCTAATGCTAACCCTAACTCTGACCCTAACCTTCCTGCCCCTGGCGGAGTGTTTGGGGACTCGGGTCCTGCCCCAGGGGAGTGTTTGGGGACCCATGTACTGCCCCAGGGGAGTGTTTGGGGACCCGGGTCCTGCCCCAGGGGAGTGTTTGGGGACCCGGGTCCTGCCCCAGGGGAGTGTTTGGGGACCCGGGTCCTGCCCCAGGGGAGTATTTTGGGGACCTGGGTCCTGCCCAAAGGGAGTGTTTGGGGACCCGGGTCCTGCCCCAGGGGAGTGTTTGGGGACCCAGGTAGGGTACTACAGGAAGGAACCCCCCTCCCCCCGTCCTTCCTGTAGTACACAGAGGGGTAAGTGTCGGGGGAGGGGGATTGTACTTCTCTTACCGAGCAACGCCTGGAATAAATTACTCTGAAAGATGCGAATCAGATTCTCCGCTTTCACCCGCAGGGCGTCATCGAGGGCCAGAGTGTGTTCCATCAGATCCAGCAATGTCCGGGTGTCTGCAATACACAGAGAGATCATCAGAAACGATCAACACCGACAGACAGGTGTGTGTGTGGGGGAAGGGCGGCTCCATCGGGTTCAGCAATACACAGAGAGATCATCAGAAACCAACAAAAAACATTTGTTTTCTGATTTCATTGTTTTCAAATGTATTTGTCAGAGAAATAACCAATTCAGTGTCCCTGCGCGCATTTGTGGCAGAACGGCGCTTCATCGCATGCACATTTGCGGCCCAATGGAACGGCACCTAGCGCACACCCAATTGACGCTCTGGCTGAGGTGCTCTGACAGGTTGCTGGTTTGTCTTCAGCTTCCTGTTTCCTGTTTCCTGTATCTGACTTCCTGTTTTCTGTATCTGACTTCCTGTTTTCTGTATCTGACTTCCTGTTTCCTGTACCTGACTTCCTGTTTTCTGTATCTGAATGAATGAATGACTTGTATAGCGCTACTCATAAGAACTGAATCGCCTCTGGGCGCTTTTCCAGCCAGTGACTTCCTGTTTCCTGCATCTGACTTCCTGTTTCCTGTATCTGACTTCCTGTTTCCTGTATCTGACTTCCTGTTGTGACCCGGTTGAACCTGACTACCCTGCTCTTCTCCTGGACCTGACCATTGGCCTGCTTAGCGGACTCTGCCTTGCTTCCTGTGCTTGACCCTCTGCCTGTAACCCGGACCGGCCTCCTTGCCCTGATCCTCTACTGGTGCCCTAAACTCTTGTGTTCTGGAAATAACTTCACCCTCCAGTGTTTGACCCTCAGCCTTCTCTGGACTTCCAGTGGGTCATCTATGGGAAATCTATGAGTCAAACGCAACAAGACCGGCCAAAAACATCACCCATGGATTGCAGCTAGGCCAGCTCCTCCCCTTGTTTTGGCCCTTGCTCTATGCCCCTGATTTAGGTTGTCATCTCCCGGGTAAGGCTGACTTGGTCAGGACTTCCTTGTTGCGCTCCTCCATGTCTTTGGCCGGCTCCTCCCCTTGCTTTGGCCCTTGCTGTATGCCCCCTCAATTTAGGTTGTCAGCTCCTCCCCACCGCTCCCGGGAAAAGCTGACTTGGTCAGGACTTCCTTGTTGTGCTCCTCCATGTGTTTGGCCGGCTCCTCCCCTTGCTTTGGCCCTTGCTGTATGCCCCCTCAATTTAGGTTGTCAGCTCCTCCCCACCGCTCCCAGGTAAGGCTGACTTGGTCAGGACTTCCTTGTTGCGCTCCTCTATGTGTTTGGCTGGCTCCTCCCCTTGCTTTGGCCCTTGCTGTATGCCCCTGATTTAGGTTGTCATCTCCCAGGTAAGGCTGACTTAGGCGGGGGGCTTCCTTCTTGCCCTCCATGTGTTTGGCTGGACTTGGCCTCACCTGAGCCTTTGGTGGGGCGCACAACATTATTTTTTCACATCTCAGGAGGAAGTGAACGATGTTTGATGAAACGCATCGAGATCTGCGAAGGAGTTTGATCTATTTCTTTTTTTTATATATAATTTTATATCGTAAAGTGTGTGCATCATAACAGACACAATAAAAGTCACATCTGTGAAGGTGATGAGCCATCATGAAACTTCCTGGGATGGCCTGGGGGTGGGGCCATACAGGGAGGAGATGATAAAAGGCAGCCAGAAAGAGAGTCAGGCCTCTAATGGACACATGGAGGAGAAGGTAAGCTGCCAGACATTATTGCATGTCCATGACAGTACCCTCCCTCTTACGAGGCCTCCCCCTTCCCCGCCTGGGTCCGGGTTTAGAGAGAAACTTCAGATGAAACGTCTTCAATAGACGAGGTGCAAAGACCTCCGATACAGGAACCCAAGACCTCTCCTCAGGACCAAAGCCTTTCCAATGGACGAGGTACTGAAGAGCGCCTCTACAGAGTCGGGAATCCAGAACCTGACTGACCTCATATTCCTGATTATCCTCAGAGACTGGCGCCATGGTGGGGAGAGGAAGAGAGAAGTTATTGAGGACTAAAGGCTTCAGAAGGGAAACATGGAAGGAGTTATTGATTTTGAGGCTTTTTGGAATCTGAAGTTTGAAACAAACTGGATTCAGTTTAGAAGTTCTAGTATATGGACCAATGAATCTTGGAGCAAACTTCAGAGAAGGAACTCGGAGCTTGATGTTCCTGGTGGAGAGCCAGACTTTGTCCCCCGGCGGAAGAGAAGGAACTCGGAGCTTGATGTTCCTGGTGGATAGCCAGACATTGTCCCCTGGCTGAAGAGAAGGAACTCGGAGCTTGATGTTCCTGGTGGAGAGCCAGACTTTGTCCCCCGGCTGAAGAGAAGGAACTCGGAGCTTGATGTTCCTGGTGGAGAGCCGACATTGTCCCCCGGCGGAAGAGAAGGAACTCGGAGCTTGATGTTCCTGGTGGAGAGCCAGACTTTGTCCCCCGGCTGAAGAGAAGGAACTCGGAGCTTGATGTTCCTGGTGGAGAGCCGACATTGTCCCCTGGCTGAAGAGAAGGAACTCGGAGCTTGATGTTCCTGGTGGAGAGCCAGACTTTGTCCCCCGGCTGAAGAGAAGGAACTCGGAGCTTGATGTTCCTGGTGGAGAGCCAACTTTGTCCCCCGGCTGAAGAGAAGGAACTCGGAGCTTGATGTTCCTGGTGGAGAGCCAGACTTTGTCCCCCGGCTGAAGAGAAGGAACTCGGAGCTTGATGTTCCTGGTGGAGAGCCAGACTTTGTCCCCCGGCTGAAGAGAAGGAACTCGGAGCTTGATGTTCCTGGTGGAGAGCCGACTTTGTCCCCCGGCTGAAGAGAAGGAACTCGGAGCTTGATGTTCCTGGTGGAGAGCCAGACTTTGTCCCCCGGCTGAAGAGAAGGAACTCGGAGCTTGATGTTCCTGGTGGAGAGCCAGACTTTGTCCCCTGGCTGAAGAGAAGGAACTCGGAGCTTGATGTTCCTGGTGGAGAGCCAGACATTGTCCCCTGGCTGAAGAGAAGGAACTCGGAGCTTGATGTTCCTGGTGGAGAGCCAGACATTGTCCCCTGGCTGAAGAGAAGGAACTCGGAGCTTGATGTTCCTGGTGGAGAGCCGACATTGTCCCCCGGCTGAAGAGAAGGAACTCGGAGCTTGATGTTCCTGGTGGAGAGCCAGACTTTGTCCCCTGGCTGAAGAGAAGGCGGTTTACGCCTGCGGCGCTCAGCAAAGCCTTTGAATTTGTCGGCAGCCGCCCGGAAGGAATCATGGACGTCACTCCAGATGGAATTGAAGGACTCCTGACCAGGGGCCAAAGCTGGGATATCCGGAGAACAGGTCATGGGAAGCGGAAGTTGGGGATGTCTTCCATAAACTGAGAAAAAGGGTGTTCTCTGTGAATTGGTATTTACATGATTGTTATGAGAAAATTCCGCCCACGGAAGTAGAGAGGACCAATCGTCATGATGAGCGGAGACTAAGGTACGAAGAAAAACCTCTAACTCCTGATTAACCCTCTCCGTCTGCCCATTGGATTGAGGATGGTAAGAAGAGGAAAAATCCAAGGCAATATTGAGGGATTTGCAAAAGGCTCTCCAGAAGTGAGACGTAAATTGAACACCCCTGTCGGAAACAATATGAGAAGGAACCCCATGGAGGCGGAAAATTTCTCGGACAAAAATGGGGATCAAGGCAGGAGCAGAAGGAAGACCAGGAAGGGGAACAAAATGAGCCATCTTGGAGAACCGATCGACTACCACCCAAATGACCATATTACCGTCAGACAGTGGAAGATCGGTGATAAAATCCATGGCAATATGAGCACAGGGCTCCTTAAGGAATAGGCGAGGGCATGAGGAGACCAGCAGGAGCTTGTGTGGAGGATTTGGACTGAGCACAGACATGACAAGCCTTGACATAGTCTTAGACCTCCGAGCGGAGATTAGGCCACCAATAGTGATGACTGATGAGTAAGAAGGACCGAAGGAAACCAGCGTGGCCCGCCACCTTGGAATCATGTCCCCAACGAAGGATCTTAGCTCTTAGCTCAGTGGGGACAAAAGTCTTACCAGGAGGAATTTTTGAGTCCAGGGTGGTAGAATGGGCAACAATGCATGAGGTTGGGATGATTGGCTCAGGTTCAAGAGTGGGCTCCTCGTCCAAAGTGTCAAAGGACCTAGAGAGCGCATCAGCCTGACCGTTGCAGGAACCAGGTTTGTACGTAATCCTGAAATTAAAACGGGAAAAGAAGAGACTCCACCTGGCCTGTCTGGGATTCAGACGTTTAGCATTCTGTAAGTACTGTAGATTCTTGTGATCGGTGAAGATCGTTATGGAGTGAGGGGAACCCTCCAAAAGATGACGCCACTCTTCTAGCGCCAATTTGATTGCGAGAAGTTCCCGGTCACCGATGGCATAATTTCTCTCTGCCTGAGAATTATTTTTGGAAAAGAACGCACATGGTTGATGTCTCTTCTCAAACAGCTGAAGAAGCACCGCTCCCACCCCCACTGAAGAAGTGTCCACTTCAATAAAGAATGCCTCCCTAGGATTTGGTCTCCTCAAGAGAGGTCCAGAGACAAAGGCCTGTTTCAGATCGTGAAACGCAGAGACAGCTTTGGGGGGCCAGTCTTTGGCATTGTCGCCCTTCTTGGTCAAAGCGATAATAGGCGCGGCAATGGAAGAGTAATTCCTGATGAACTGCCTATGACAATTTGTGAAGCCAAGAAAGCGCTGTGTGGCCTTGAGGCTAGCAGGAAGAGGCCAGTTGGTAATGGCTAAGACCTTCCCGGGATCCATACGAAGACCCAAGCTTGAGACAAAGCATCCTAGAAACTGGACCTCAGAACATTCAAAGGAACATTTCTGCAGCTTGGCATAGAGGTTATTCTCTCTGAGGCGCTGGAGTACAGTGCGGTTTCTGTGGACACGCAGATTTTCCGAAAAGATAAGAATGTCGTCCAGATAGATGACAACAAACTGGTACAGCAGGTCCTGAAGATCTCATTGACAAAGTTTTGAAACACGGCTGGGGCATTCCACAACCCAAAAGGCATGACCAGATATTTGTAATGGCCATCTCGAGTGTTAAACGCAGTCTTCCATTCATCACCTTCTCGTATTCGAATGAGGTTGTACGCCCCTCTGAGATCCAACTTCAACCCATCGAACAACTCAGATATTAAGGGTAAGGGGTAAGGATTTTTAATAGCAACAGGCTAGTATTTAAGCCTTGATAATCAATGCAGGGTCTCAAGGTACCATCCTTCTTGGCAACAAAAAAGAACCCTGCTCCTGCAGGCAACGAGGATTTCCGGATGAAACCTCTCTCAAGATTCTCTGTGACATACTCAGACATGGCCTGGGTCTCCGGGATGGACAAAGGGTATGTGCGACCCCTGGGCAGAGTTGCTCCAGGAACAAGGTCAATGGCACAGTCAAAGGACCTGTGGGGAGGAAGCACCTCAGCCGATTTCTTACAGAACACATCCCGGTAATCGCTGTATGCAGTGGGAAGATCAGAAGATACCGATGTGGTAGCAACCGGAAGTCTCTCCTTGGGAGTCACCTTGGAAAGACATGACGAGAAACATGAAGGGCCCCAAGCCAGGATCTGTCCAGAGACCCAGTCCACATGGGGAGAGTGGAGCTGTAGCCAAGGAAGGCCCAATACAATGGGGGTAGAGGCTTTGGGTAGGATGAGAAAGGATATCCACTCCTGGTGGAGAATCCCTACCGACATCCTAATAGGTAGTGTCTGGAAGCGAATAGAACCCCCTGGGAGAACAGTGCCATCAATTGCCGAGACTACCAGCAGAGAAGTGCTTACATGAAGGGACACCGGAAGGAGAAGACGGGAAGGTGATGTTTCTGGATACAATATTCCACCTTCTAAATGTATTACCCGAGCGTTTCCCGTGCAAAGCGAGCATGAGTCATGAAAGTGGCCCTTGCCTCCACAATAGAGGCACAAGCCCAGAGTTCTGCGCCTAGCATGTTCTTCAGGGGTTAGTCTGGTCTGGCCCAGCTGCATAGGTTCCTCAGCAGGCGGAGGATGGTCCACGGGACGAAGTGAGGGGAGCTCAGACTGGCTAAGACCTAGGGAGTGCTGGCGTCTTTTCTCTATGGACCTCTCCTGAAAACGAATATCGATCTGGTTGCATAGGGAGATGACATCATCCAGACCGACGGGGATGGTTCTTCCTGCTAATTCGTTCTTCACTCGATCAGAGAGGCCATGTAAAAAG
Organism: Rana temporaria; assembly: GCF_905171775.1. Lineage (NCBI taxonomy): Eukaryota > Metazoa > Chordata > Amphibia > Anura > Ranidae > Rana > Rana temporaria. The sequence goes on along the minus strand of NW_024404538.1, from coordinate 30,594 downwards.
CTAGCGGCCAGGACCTCATTGTTCCAGCTCCATTCAGCTGAATACGGAACTGAAGAGCATATTGTCCCACTGAGCGGGATTCTTGGCGGAGACGTAGAGGATCGCTAGCCGCTGAAGAAACCCGAGCCGGCTCCTCGAAGATGTTACGAAAGAGCTTCAAGAAGTCGGACAGGCTGGAAACTACCGTGTAACGGCTACCCACTGGTAGTGAAGGGTATCGGCCATTGGAGACGTCCTTTTCCCTGGCAAGCTGCGATATGCAGGTACCGCCGGTATATCCCATTGAACGCCCTTCCAAGAAACGAGACGGACTACGTTTGCAGAGTCAAGCAGGACTGACTTTTAATGCCACATTTTTCCTCCTTATATCTGGTTACAAACTCTACAGAAACAAATGACACTCCCCCCCCCCACCCAGGGGGGCTTCAATACACATACTTTGAAAGAATGACCTTCCCTTGAGCCAATCAGTCGCTAGCCGTTTTGGCTCCTAAACTTAGCTTGATCAGACAATAGAATTCAATTAACCTTTAAAACAATTATCACTCACACATAATCCCCATCAGCATACACCTCACAGGAGGCTGTTACCTACACAACAGAGAGTTCATTAGCTATGCAAAGGGTACATTAGCATTCAGCAGTGAAAGAGACCCTTGTCCAATTAACCCTTTGAGCTCAGAATACAATGTGGTACATCCAATGGTGACAAGCCATGCAGTTCCTTGTAGTCCTCCCTGCCTGAAGATTATCGATGTCCCGGCAGCATGCATATGTCCGTTACACTACTCCCCTTTTGTGGAACACTCCGGCAGACCCGGATTGATCCTTTTCGGATCAACTTGGGGATGTCCGGTCTGCTGTTAAGGTAAAAGTTCCGTTTGCCTGGACAGTCCGTCGGCCTTCTCATTGGCTTACCAGGTCGGTAGCTGATGGTGACGGTGAATAATAGAATTCAATTCTGGAACAGTCACTTGCTTTGCTCTCTCAATGGCTCCCAAAACCTGTTGCTGATGCTCTTGGGACAGATACGGCACCACCTGGATGCAAATCCCATTTAATCTTTTGACAATTTCCGCCTGTTTGTGCATTTCAATGTTCAAGCCACGGGACATCTCATAATACATGACATAGTGTCGTTGCATCTCTGATTTCTCACTGGCCAACTTGTCACATTCCCATTTTAGACTGTGATATTGTGCCGGATCTACAGTACATGTCGGGGAAGGTCGTCTTACCCGGTTCTCAGCAGCAAGCGGGTTGATTCCAGCAACGCGGGTGGTCCCGGGACAAGCAGCAGCAGGTGTAGGTAAATAAGCCGAAGTCAGAGGGCCAATGTCGTTGCCCAGCACCACCTCGGCAGGTAGGTTGTCCATGATACCAACTGTGGTGTTTCCTGACCCGGCTCCCCAGTCTAAGTGCACCCGGGTGGTGGGTAAGCGAAATACAGCACCCCCTGCGACCCGGACGGCAACTGTGCGAGTGGACACGTTCTCTGGCTTTACCAGATGTTTTTGAATCAGAGTGATCGTAGTCCCGGAATCTCTTAGGCCTTGTGCTACTTGTCCATTCACTCGTACCTCCTGACGGTGATGCTGACGGTTATCCGGAGAGGCCGCTTGTATTGGGTCTGCCTCATACCAAATTCCCAGACATTCCTCAGGGCCCCCCTCGGTCTCCAGGCAGTGGGCCGCAGAGGGACGTGATGGAGTGACCTCTGTGTTGGGTGTTGTGCGTCTCCAATTGTTATTTGTAGCTCTCAAAGGGCAATAACGAGCAATATGTCCCGTGTCACTGCAGTGATGGCACGTCACCCTAGGCGAATCCCGGGGGTAGTTGCTAGGCCCCTGAGGACGTGGTGGGACTGGAGCCCGAAACTCTGGGCGTGGGGTGACGGTTGGAGTACGCGGTTCTACCTTCTGAGCCAGCCGCATAGTACCCTGGCTTACTTTCCTTGTCTCCGCGTACTCATCTGCTAGCCGAGCCGCCTCGTTTAAGTTAGCGGGACTGCGATCTCGTACCCAGTCTTGTATGTCTGCGGCCAGGTCTTGGAAGAAATGTTCCATTAGGAACAGCTGCAATACTTCCTCCCCGGTGTTGGCCTTTCACCCTTGGACCCAAAGGGATGCCACCCTTTGTAACTGGTTGGCCCATTCCATGTGGGAGTCCACAGCCATCTTCTTGGACTCCCGGAAGCGCCGGCGGTAGGCTTCTGGAGTTACGGCATATCGGGTTAGCAGCGCTTTTTTAACTTGCTGGTATTGTAAAATATCCTCTGGAGCGAGAGCCCGAAAGGCTTCATTGGCTTTGCCCGACAATTTCCCCGACAAAATAGTGACCCATTGGTCTGGTGGTACCTGGTGTAGTGAGCACTGTCTCTCAAAGTCCGCCAAATATCCATCGATTTCCTCCTCACTTTCTACAAAAGCTTTAAATGCAGTGAACGGTATTTTCTTTCCTGTAGCAGCAGGTGGGGGGGTAGGAACTGCAGGTGTAATGGGCTGTCTCGCTCTTACCAGTTCCAGTTCTTGTCCCCTCTTCGTTTGTATTTCTTCCCTTGCTTCCCGGAACAGCTGGTTGATAAGTTCCACGGACGTTTCTGGATACAAGGATAATCTCCGCTGTACAATCCCAGTAATTACATCTTCTTTGCTGACAGGTGCAAGGGGCTCCGTTCCTTCCATGGATCCATCCATTTCGTCCAGCTCCAGCAGGTCAGCTATCAGCTCCCTCCGTGGTCTGTTGCTGGCGCTCCTACCACGACTCTCCAATAGATCTTTTAGTGTGGATCTTTTCAGCCTGGCGTACTGCGACTCCATTCAGCACTTGCTCTTTGGATAAAAGGACCATCCCACCGCTGCCAACCAATGTAACGGCTACCCAAGTAGTGAGAGGGTCTCAGCCGTTGGAGACGTCCTTTTCCCTGGCAAGCTGCAATATGCAGGTACCGCCGGTATATCCCATCGAACGCCCTTCCAAGAAACGAGACGGGCTACATTTGCAGAGTCAAGCAGACTGACCTTTAATGCCACATTTTTCCTCCTTATATCTGGTTACAAACTGTACAGAAACAAATGACACCCCCCCCCCCACCCAGGGGGGACTTCAATACACACACTTTGAAACAATGACATTCCCTTGAACCAATCAGCAGCTAGACGTTTTGGCTCCTAAACTTAGCTTGATCAGACAATAGAATTCAATTAACCTTTAAAACAATTATCACTCACACATAATCCCCATCAGCAGACACCTCACAGGAGGCTGTTACCTACACAAAAGAGAGTTCATTAGCTATGCGAAGGGAACATTAGCATTCAGCAGTGAAAGAGACCATTGTCCAATTAACCCTTTGAGCTCAGAATACAATGTGGTACATCCAATTGTGACAAGCCATGCAGTTCCTTGAAGTCATCCCTGCATGAAGATTATCGATGTCCCGGCAGCATGCATATGTCCATTACACTTATGTCCCCCTGGGACCCCATAGCACACTTATGTCCCCCTGGGACCCCATAGCACACTCATGTTCCCCTGGAAGCCCATAGCACACTTATGTCCCCCTGGGACCCCATAGCACACTCATGTTCCCCTGGAAGCCCATAGCACACCCATGTCCCCCTGGAAGCCCATTGCACACTCATGCCCCCCTGGAAGCCCAATGCACACTCATGTCCCCCTGGAAGCCCATAGCACACCCATGTCCCCCTGGAAGCCAATTGCACACTCATGCCCCCCTGGAAGCCCAATGCACACTCATGCCCCCCTGGAAGCCCATTGCACACTCATGCCCCCCTGGAAGCCCAATGCACACTCATGTCCCCCTGGAAGCCCATTGCACATTCATGTCCCCCTGGAAGCCAATTGCACACTCATGTCCCCCTGGAAGTCCATAGCACACTCATGTCCCCCTGGAAGTCCATAGAACACTCATGTCCCCCTGGAAGTCCATAGAACACTCATGTCCCCCTGGAAGCCCAATGCACACTCATGTCCCCCTTAAAGCCCAAAGCACACTCATGTCCCCCTGGAAGCCCATTGCACACTCATGTCCCCCTGGAAGCCCATAGCGCACTCATGTCCCCCTGGAAGCCCATTGTACACTAATGTCCCCCTGGAAGTCCATAGAACACTCATGTCCCCCTGGGACCCCATAGCACACTCATGTCCCCCTGTTACCCCATAGCACACTTATGTCCCCCTGGAAGCCCATAGCACACTCATGTCCCCTTGGGACCCCATAGAACACTCATGTCCCCCTGGGACCCCATAGCACACTCATGTCCCCCTGGGACCCCATAGCACACTCATGTCCCCCTGGAAGCCCATTGCACACTCATGTCCCCCTGGAAGTCCATAGCACACTCATGTCCCCTTGGGACCCCATAGAACACTCATGTCCCCCTGGGACCCCATAGCACACTCATGTCCCCCTGGGACCCCATAGCACACTCATGTCCCCCTGGGACCCCATAGCACACTCATTTACCCCTGGGGCCCCATAGCACACACGTCACCCTGGGACCCCATTGCACACTCATGTCCCCCTGGAAGCCCATAGCACACCCATGTCCCCCTGGAAGCCCATAGCACACTCATGTCCCCCTGGAAGCCCATTGCACACTCATGTCCCCCTGGAAGCCCAATGCATACTCATGTCCCCCTGGAAGCCCATAGCACACCCATGTCCCCCTGGAAGCCCATAGCACACTCATGTCCCCCTGGAAGCCCATTGCACACTCATGTCCCCCTGGAAGCCCATTGCACAGTCATGTCCCCCTGGAAGTCCATTGCACAGTCATGTCCCCCTGGAAGCCCATTGCACACTCATGTCCCCCTGGAAGCCCATTGCACAGTCATGTCCCCCTGGAGGCCCATAGAACACTCATGTCCCCCTGGAAGCCCATTGCACACTCATGTCCCCCTGGAAGCCCATTGCACACTCATGTCCTCCTGGAAGCCCATAGCACACCCATGTCCCCCTGGAAGCCCATTGCACACTCATGTCCCCCTGGAAGCCCATTACACACTCATGTCCCCCTGGAAGCCCATTACACACCCATGTCCCCCTGGAAGCCCATTGCACACCCATGTCCCCCTGGAAGCCCATTACACACTCATGTCCCCCTGGAAGCCCATAGCACACTCATGTCCCCCTGGAAGCCCATAGCACACTCATGTCCCCCTGGAAGCCCATAGCACACTCATGTCCCCCTGGAAGCCCATTGCACACTCATGTCCCCCTGGAAGCCCATTGCACAGTCATGTCCCCCTGGAGGCCCATAGAACACTCATGTCCCCCTGGAAGCCCATTGCACACTCATGTCCCCCTGGGACCCCATAGGACGGAGGTCACTCTCAGTCACCCCTTCCATACTGCAGCCAATCTTTGACCTACAAAGTTTGTCCTCCCCGTCTGGCAGGGCAGCGCAATCAGCACCACCATCTGTGTGAGGAAGGGGGTGAGGGGGGGTGAGGGGGGTGAGGAGGGTGAGGAGGGTGAGGAGGGTGAGGGGGAGTGAGGAGGGTGAGGAGGGTGAGGGGGAGTGAGGGGGTGAGGGGTCTGCAGGTGGGAATTGTGCCGATCGGTACCTTGTCTCTTGGCCGGCATCTCTCGGGAAATCTCTAATCTCCTAATCCCTCCGGAACATCTGCTGGGATAATCCGATTAGGAGATTGCCTGGCTTGAGGCATCCTGGGTATTGTGGTCCTGTGATGGTAGGGGCCCCTGTGTGTGGGGTGGTAGGGGCCCCTGTGTGTGAGGTGGTAGGAGCCCCTGTGTGTGAGGTGGTAGGGGCCCCTGTGTGTGGGGTGGTGGGGGCCCCTGTGTGTGGGGTGGTGGGGGCCCCTGTGTTTGGGGTGGTGGGGGCCCCTGTGTGTGGGGTGGTGGGGGCCCCTGTGTGTGGGGTGGTAGGGGCCCCTGTGTGTGGGGTGGTAGGTGCCCCTGTGTGTGGGGTGGTAGGTGCCCCTGTGTGTGGGGTGGTAGGGGCCCCTGTGTGTGGGGTGGTAGGAGCCCCTGTGTGTGGGGTGGTAGGGGCCCCTGTGTGGGGTGGTAGGGGCCCCTGTGTGTGGGGTGGTAGGGGCCCCTGTGTGTGGGGTGGTAGGTGCCCCTGTGTGTGGGGTAGTAGGTGCCCCTGTGTGTGGGGTGGTAGGAGCCCCTGTGTGTGGGGTGGTAGGGGCCCCTGTGTGTGGGGTGGTAGGAGCCCCTGTGTGTGGGGTGGTGGGGGCCCCTGTGTGTGGGGTGGTGGGGGCCCCTGTGTGTGGGGTGGTAGGTGCCCCTGTGTGTGGGGTGGTAGGTGCCCCTGTGTGTGGGGTGGTAGGAGCCCCTGTGTGTGGGGTGGTAGGGGCCCCTGTGTGGGGGGTGGTAGGGGCCCCTGTGTGTGGGGTGGTAGGGGCCCCTGTGTGTGGGGTGGTAGGGGCCCCTGTGTGTGGGGTAGTAGGGGCCCCTGTGTGTGGGGTGGTGGGGGCCCCTGTGTGTGGGGTGGTAGGGGCCCCTGTGTGTGGGGTGGTAGGTGCCCCTGTGTGTGGGGTGGTAGGGGCCCCTGTGTGTGGGGTGGTAGGGGCCCCTGTGTGTGGGGTGGTAGGGGCCCCTGTGTGTGGGGTGGTAGGGGCCCCTGTGTGTGGGGTGGTGGGGGCCCCTGTGTGTGGGGTGGTGGGGGCCCCTGTGTGTGGGGTGGTGGGGGCCCCTGTGTGTGGGGTGGTGGGGGCCCCTGTGTGTGGGGTGGTAGGGGCCCCTGTGTGTGGGGTGGTAGGGGCTCCTGTGTGTGGGGTGGTAGGGGCCCCTGTGTGTGGGGTGGTAGGGGCCCCTGTGTGTGGGGTGGTAGGGGCCCCTGTGTGTGGGGTGGTAGGGGCCCCTGTGTGTGGGGTGGTGGGGGCCCCTGTGTGTGGGGTGGTAGGTGCCCCTGTGTGTGGGGTGGTAGGTGCCCCTGTGTGTGGGGTGGTAGGAGCCCCTGTGTGTGGGGTGGTAGGGGCCCCTGTGTGGGGGGTGGTAGGGGCCCCTGTGTGTGGGGTGGTAGGGGCCCCTGTGTGTGGGGTGGTAGGGGCCCCTGTGTGTGGGGTAGTAGGGGCCCCTGTGTGTGGGGTGGTGGGGGCCCCTGTGTGTGGGGTGGTAGGGGCCCCTGTGTGTGGGGTGGTAGGAGCCCCTGTGTGTGGGGTGGTAGGGGCCCCTGTGTGTGGGGTGGTAGGGGCCCCTGTGTGTGGGGTGGTAGGGGCCCCTGTGTGTGGGGTGGTGGGGGCCCCTGTGTGTGGGGTGGTGGGGGCCCCTGTGTGTGGGGTGGTGGGGGCCCCTGTGTGTGGGGTGGTAGGAGCCCCTGTGTGTGGGGTGGTAGGGGCCCCTGTGTGTGGGGTGGTAGGGGCTCCTGTGTGTGGGGTGGTAGGGGCCCCTGTGTGTGGGGTGGTAGGGGCCCCTGTGTGTGGGGTGGTAGGGGCCCCTGTGTGTGGGGTGGTAGGGGCCCCTGTGTGTGGGGTGGTGGGGGCCCCTGTGTGTGGGGTAGTAGGGGCCCCTGTGTGTGGGGTGGTGGGGGCCCCTGTGTGTGGGGTGGTAGGGGCCCCTGTGTGTGGGGTGGTAGGGGCCCCTGTGTGTGGGGTGGTAGGGGCCCCTGTGTGTGGGGTGGTAGGGGCCCCTGTGTGTGGGGTGGTAGGGGCCCCTGTGTGTGGGGTGGTAGGGGCCCCTGTGTGTGGGGTGGTGGGGGCCCCTGTGTGTGGGGTGGTAGGAGCCCTTGTGTGTGGGGTGGTAGGGGCCCCTGTGTGTGGGGTGGTGGGGGCCCCTGTGTGTGGGGTGGTGGGGGCCCCTGTGTGTGGGGTGGTAGGAGCCCCTGTGTGTGGGGTGGTAGGGGCCCCTGTGTGTGGGGTGGTGGGGGCCCCTGTGTGTGGGGTGGTGGGGGCCCCTGTGTGTGGGGTGGTGGGGGCCCCTGTGTGTGGGGTGGTAGGGGCCCCTGTGTGTGGGGTGGTGGGGGCCCCTGTGTGTGGGGTGGTAGGGGCCCCTGTGTGTGGGGTGGTGGGGGCCCCTGTGTGTGGGGTGGTGGGGGCCCCTGTGTGTGGGGTGGTGGGGGCCCCTGTGTGTGGGGTGGTAGGAGCCCCTGTGTGTGGGGTGGTAGGGGCCCCTGTGTGTGGGGTGGTAGGGGCCCCTGTGTGTGGGGTGGTAGGGGCCCCTGGGTGTGGGGTGGTAGGGGCCCCTGTGTGTGGGGTGGTAGGGGCCCCTGTGTGTGGGGTGGTAGGGGCCCCTGTGTGTGGGGTGGTGGGGGCCCCTGTGTGTGGGGTGGTAGGGGCCCCTGTGTGTGGGGTGGTAGGGGCCCCTGTGTGTGGGGTGGTGGGGGCCCCTGTGTGTGGGGTGGTAGGAGCCCCTGTGTGTGGGGTGGTAGGGGCCCCTGTGTGTGGGATGGTAGGGGCCCCTGTGTGTGGGGTGGTAGGGGCCCCTGTGTGTGGGGTGGTAGGAGCCCCTGTGTGTGGGGTGGTAGGGGCCCCTGTGTGTGGGGTGGTAGGGGCCCCTGTGTGTGGGGTGGTAGGGGCCCCTGGGTGTGGGGTGGTAGGGGCCCCTGTGTGTGGGGTGGTAGGGGCCCCTGTGTGTGGGGTGGTAGGGGCCCCTGTGTGTGGGGTGGTGGGGGCCCCTGTGTGTGGGGTGGTAGGGGCCCCTGTGTGTGGGGTGGTAGGGGCCCCTGTGTGTGGGATGGTAGGGGCCCCTGTGTGTGGGGTGGTGGGGGCCCCTGTGTGTGGGGTGGTAGGAGCCCCTGTGTGTGGGGTGGTAGGGGCCCCTGTGTGTGGGGTGGTAGGGGCCCCTGTGTGTGGGGTGGTAGGGGCCCCTGTGTGTGAGGTGGTAGGGGCCCCTGTGTGTGAAATGGTAGGGGCCCCTGTGTGTGGGGTGGTAGGAGCCCCTGTGTGTGGGGTGGTAGGAGCCCCTGTGTGGGGGGTGGTAGGGGCCCCTGTGTGTGGGGTGGTAGGTGCCCCTGTGTGTGGGGTGGTAGGGGCCCCTGTGTGTGGGGTGGTAGGGGCCCCTGTGTGTGGGGTGGTAGGGGCCCCTGTGTGTGGGGTGGTAGGGGCCCCTGTGTGTGGGGTGGTGGGGGCCCCTGTGTGTGGGGTGGTAGGAGCCCCTGTGTGTGGGGTGGTAGGGGCCCCTGTGTGTGGGGTGGTGGGGGCCCCTGTGTGTGGGGTGGTGGGGGCCCCTGTGTGTGGGGTGGTGGGGGCCCCTGTGTGTGGGGTGGTAGGAGCCCTTGTGTGTGGGGTGGTAGGGGCCCCTGTGTGTGGGGTGGTGGGGGCCCCTGTGTGTGGGGTGGTGGGGGCCCCTGTGTGTGGGGTGGTGGGGGCCCCTGTGTGTGGGGTGGTAGGGGCCCCTGTGTGTGGGGTGGTGGGGGCCCCTGTGTGTGGGGTGGTAGGGGCCCCTGTGTGTGGGGTGGTGGGGGCCCCTGTGTGTGGGGTGGTGGGGGCCCCTGTGTGTGGGGTGGTGGGGGCCCCTGTGTGTGGGGTGGTAGGAGCCCCTGTGTGTGGGGTGGTAGGGGCCCCTGTGTGTGGGGTGGTAGGGGCTCCTGTGTGTGGGGTGGTAGGGGCCCCTGGGTGTGGGGTGGTAGGGGCCCCTGTGTGTGGGGTGGTAGGGGCCCCTGTGTGTGGGGTGGTAGGGGCCCCTGTGTGTGGGGTGGTGGGGGCCCCTGTGTGTGGGGTGGTAGGGGCCCCTGTGTGTGGGGTGGTAGGGGCCCCTGTGTGTGGGGTGGTGGGGGCCCCTGTGTGTGGGGTGGTAGGAGCCCCTGTGTGTGGGGTGGTAGGGGCCCCTGTGTGTGGGATGGTAGGGGCCCCTGTGTGTGGGGTGGTAGGGGCCCCTGTGTGTGGGGTGGTAGGAGCCCCTGTGTGTGGGGTGGTAGGGGCCCCTGTGTGTGGGGTGGTAGGGGCTCCTGTGTGTGGGGTGGTAGGGGCCCCTGTGTGTGGGGTGGTAGGGGCCCCTGTGTGTGGGGTGGTAGGGGCCCCTGTGTGTGGGGTGGTAGGGGCCCCTGTGTGTGGGGTGGTGGGGGCCCCTGTGTGTGGGGTGGTAGGGGCCCCTGTGTGTGGGGTGGTAGGGGCCCCTGTGTGTGGGATGGTAGGGGCCCCTGTGTGTGGGGTGGTGGGGGCCCCTGTGTGTGGGGTGGTAGGAGCCCCTGTGTGTGGGGTGGTAGGGGCCCCTGTGTGTGGGGTGGTAGGGGCCCCTGTGTGTGGGGTGGTAGGGGCCCCTGTGTGTGAGGTGGTAGGGGCCCCTGTGTGTGAAATGGTAGGGGCCCCTGTGTGTGGGGTGGTAGGAGCCCCTGTGTGTGGGGTGGTAGGAGCCCCTGTGTGGGGGGTGGTAGGGGCCCCTGTGTGTGGGGTGGTAGGGGCCCCTGTGTGTGGGGTGGTAGGGGCCCCTGTGTGTGGGGTGGTAGGGGCCCCTGTGTGTGGGGTGGTGGGGGCCCCTGTGTGTGGGGTGGTAGGGGCCCCTGTGTGTGGGGTGGTAGGGGCCCCTGTGTGTGGGGTGGTAGGGGCCCCTGTGTGTGGGGTGGTAGGAGCCCCTGTGTGTGGGGTGGTAGGAGCCCCTGGGTGGGGGGTGGTAGGGGCCCCTGTGTGTGGGGTGGTAGGGGCCCCTGTGTGTGGGGTGGTAGGGGCCCCTGTGTGGGGGGTGGTAGGGGCCCCTGTGTGTGGGGTGGTAGGGGCTCCTGTGTGTGGGGTGGTGGGAGCCCCTGTGTGTGGGGTGGTAGGGGCTCCTGTGTGTGAGGTGGTAGGGGCCCCTGTGTGTGGGGTGGTGGGGGCCCCTGTGTGTGGGGTGGTAGGGGCCCCTGTGTGTGGGGTGGTAGGAGCCCCTGTGTGTGGGGTGGTAGGGGCTCCTGTGTGTGGGGTGGTGGGAGCCCCTGTGTGTGGGGTGGTAGGGGCTCCTGTGTGTGAGGTGGTAGGGGCCCCTGTGTGTGGGGTGGTGGGGGCCCCTGTGTGTGGGGTGGTAGGGGCCCCTGTGTGTGGGGTGGTAGGGGCCCCTGTGTGTGGGGTGGTGGGGGCCCCTGTGTGTGGGGTAGTAGGGGCCCCTGTGTGTGGGGTGGTAGGGGCCCCTGTGTGTGGGATGGTAGGGGCCCCTGTGTGTGGGGTGGTGGGGGCCCCTGTGTGTGGGGTGGTAGGAGCCCCTGTGTGTGGGGTGGTAGGGGCCCCTGTGTGTGGGGTGGTAGGGGCCCCTGTGTGTGGGGTGGTAGGGGCCCCTGTGTGTGAGGTGGTAGGGGCCCCTGTGTGTGAAATGGTAGGGGCCCCTGTGTGTGGGGTGGTAGGAGCCCCTGTGTGTGGGGTGGTAGGAGCCCCTGTGTGGGGGGTGGTAGGGGCCCCTGTGTGTGGGGTGGTAGGGGCCCCTGTGTGTGGGGTGGTAGGGGCCCCTGTGTGTGGGGTGGTAGGGGCCCCTGTGTGTGGGGTGGTGGGGGCCCCTGTGTGTGGGGTGGTAGGGGCCCCTGTGTGTGGGGTGGTAGGGGCCCCTGTGTGTGGGGTGGTAGGGGCCCCTGTGTGTGGGGTGGTAGGAGCCCCTGTGTGTGGGGTGGTAGGAGCCCCTGGGTGGGGGGTGGTAGGGGCCCCTGTGTGTGGGGTGGTAGGGGCCCCTGTGTGTGGGGTGGTAGGGGCCCCTGGGTGGGGGGTGGTAGGGGCCCCTGTGTGTGGGGTGGTAGGGGCTCCTGTGTGTGGGGTGGTGGGAGCCCCTGTGTGTGGGGTGGTAGGGGCCCCTGTGTGTGGGGTGGTGGGGGCCCCTGTGTGTGGGGTGGTAGGGGCCCCTGTGTGTGGGGTGGTAGGAGCCCCTGTGTGTGGGGTGGTAGGGGCTCCTGTGTGTGAGGTGGTAGGGGCCCCTGTGTGTGGGGTGGTGGGGGCCCCTGTGTGTGGGGTGGTAGGGGCCCCTGTGTGTGGGGTGGTAGGGGCCCCTGTGTGTGGGGTGGTAGGGGCCCCTGTGTGTGGGGTGGTAGGGGCCCCTGATCGGTGGGATTTGTGGATCATTCACTTTCACTTGTTCATTTTTTTCAATAAAGTATTGATCATTTATATATTATTATCAGTAAAAGTGATTGATCTCCGATCACATCCAGAAACAGTGACGTCAGATTTCCATTGATTATTAATCGGGCCCCACACTCGGGTGGAATGACGCCGCCATTGATTTTCAAGATACGGCCGACCAGAAGAGCCTCCATGTTGCTCCAGAAAATCATTTTCGTGGTCGGGAATTTTCTTTTTTTTTGCACATGCGCATTTTTTTGTTTCCATCACATTTCTCCCGTCATGGGGGTAGATTCAAGTAGCAATTGCGCCTGTGTAACCATAGTTACGCAGCGCAATTGCTTAGTTGCGCCGGCGTTACAAATGCTCCTGATTCAGAGAGCTCGTTACGCCGACTGCAGCCTAAGATATGACTGGTATAAGGCTCTTATGCCCGCACATCTTAGGCTGCATTCTTGCGATGGCCGCTAGGTGGCGTTCCCGTAGTGGTCAGCGTAGAGTATGCAAATTGCATACTCACGCCGATTCACAACCGTACGTGCGCCCTGCGTGCGCTGTTTACGTCGTTTGCGTTTGTCGGATTCCACGTAAGGCTGCTCCTGCTAGTAGCAGGGGCAGCCAATGCTACGTATACCCGTCGTTCCCGCGTCGTGATGTTTAAAAATTACGTTGTTCGCGTAAGTGAATCGTGAATGGCGCTGGACGCCATTTACATTCACGTTGAAGCAAATGACGTCCTTGCGACGTCATTTACCGCAATGCACGTTGGGAAAGTTTCAACGGAGCATGCGCACTACATTCGGCGCGGGAACGCGCCTAATTTAAATGATCCACGCCCCCTACGGGATCATTTAAATTACGCACGCTTACGCCGGGCATTTTTGAGGAGCGCCCGCGCAAATTAAGTGGCTACTGGTTCGTGAATGAAGCGTAGCGCACGTAATTTACGGAGGCGCAGCGTATAAACGGTGATTAGAAAATCGTTTGTTTTCCCAAAAAAATTTCCAACGTGTCCGACTCCTCAGATTTCATTGTCGCAGGAAAATCGTCTGTTGCCGCCGCCCACCAACGACGGTAATAATTATCATATATCGGTTCCAATAATCAGAATCTGTGAATCAATATTATTATCAATGATAAGTATTGATCAGCGTTATATTAACCCCTCCCATACCGGGGGGGCGATTCCGGCGCTTCTCTCTCCTTCATCACTCAGAACCCCCCAACACTATATATATGTTTTATCAGACACCCCGAGGGAATAAAATGGCGGTCATTGCAACTTTTTTTCTCGCTCGGTATTTGCGCAATTATTTCTCAGACACTTTTTTTGGGTAAAAAAAAACAGTTTAGTGAATTACAAAATAACAAAACAGTAAAGTTGTCCCAATTTGTTGCGATAATGTGAAAGATGATGTCACAGCGAGTAGATAGACACCAAACACGTCACGCTTTAATATCGCGCACACTCATGGAATGGCGCCAAACTTCGGGACTTCAAAATCTCCGTAGGCGACGCTTGTTTTTACAGGTGACCAGTTCAGAGTTACAGAGGAGGTCTAGGGCTGGAATTATCGCTCTCGCTCTAACGCACGCGGCGGTTTGAACGGCGTTTACATATTTCGGCGGGACTTACATGCGCATTCGCTTCTGAGCGCGAGCGACCGGGGACAGGGGCCTAAAAAAAAACATTTTATTTTTGCTTTACTTTTTTTTTTTTTTTTATGGAGTGTGGGGGGAGGGGCATCAGTATCCGCCATTTCCTATATTGGTATCAATAAAAAATATTGATCAGTGATATAAAAGTAGCACCGCCCCCTGGAGGAGGAGCTGAAGGATGTTTGGGTGTTACCTTGTGACTCCTCCTCCTCCTAGGGGTGAGTGATGTGTATTGCAGGGATCACCAGAGACACAACACTCCTCACACCAAGATCACACTCTCTATATATTCTATGGGGGGATCACCAGAGGAGACACAACACTCCTCACACCAAGATCACACTCTCTATATATTCTATGGGGGGATCACCAGAGACACAACACTCCTCACACCAAGATCACACTCTCTATATATTCTATGGGGGGATCACCAGAGACACAACACTCCTCACACCAAGATCACACTCTCTATATATTCTATGGGGGGATCACCAGAGACACAACACTCCTCACACCAAGATCACACTCTCTATATATTCTATGGGGGATCACCAGAGACACAACACTCCTCACACCAAGATCACACTCTCTATATATTCTATGGAGGGATCACCAGAGACACAACACTCCTCACACCAAGATCACACTCTCTATATATTCTATGGGGGGATCACCAGAGACACAACACTCCTCACACCAAGATCACACTCTCTATATATTCTATGGGGGATCACCAGAGGAGACACAACACTCCTCACACCAAGATCACACTCTCTATATATTCTATGGGGGATCACCAGAGACACAACACTCCTCACACCAAGATCACACTCTCTATATATTCTATGGGAGGATCACCAGAGACACAACACTCCTCACACCAAGATCACACTCTCTATATATTCTATGGAGGATCACCAGAGACACAACACTCCTCACACCAAGATCACACTCTCTATATATTCTATGGGGGGATCACCAGAGACACAACACTCCTCACACCAAGATCACACTCTCTATATATTCTATGGGGGGATCACCAGAGACACAACACTCCTCACACCAAGATCACACTCTCTATATATTCTATGGAGGATCACCAGAGACACAACACTCCTCACACCAAGATCACACTCTCTATATATTCTATGGGGGGATCACCAGAGACACAACACTCCTCACACCAAGATCACACTCTCTATATATTCTATGTGGGATCACCAGAGACACAACACTCCTCACACCAAGATCACACTCTCTATATATTCTATGGAGGATCACCAGAGACACAACACTCCTCACACCAAGATCACACTCTCTATATATTCTATGGGGGATCACCAGAGACACAACACTCCTCACACCAAGATCACACTCTCTATATATTCTATGGAGGGATCACCAGAGACACAACACTCCTCACACCAAGATCACACTCTCTATATATTCTATGGGGGATCACCAGAGACACAACACTCCTCACACCAAGATCACACTCTCTATATATTCTATGGGGGATCACCAGAGACACAACACTCCTCACACCAAGATCACACTCTCTATATATTCTATGGGGGATCACCAGAGACACAACACTCCTCACACCAAGATCACACTCTCTATATATTCTATGGGGGGATCACCAGAGACACAACACTCCTCACACCAAGATCACACTCTCTATATATTCTATGGGGGGATCACCAGAGACACAACACTCCTCACACCAAGATCACACTCTCTATATATTCTATGGAGGGATCACCAGAGACACAACACTCCTCACACCAAGATCACACTCTCTATATATTCTATGGGGAGATCACCAGAGGAGACACAACACTCCTCACACCAAGATCACACTCTCTATATATTCTATGGGGGATCACCAGAGACACAACACTCCTCACACCAAGATCACACTCTCTATATATTCTATGGGGGGATCACCAGAGACACAACACTCCTCACACCAAGATCACACTCTCTATATATTCTATGGAGGATCACCAGAGACACAACACTCCTCACACCAAGATCACACTCTCTATATATTCTATGGGGGATCACCAGAGACACAACACTCCTCACACCAAGATCACACTCTCTATATATTCTATGGGGGATCACCAGAGACACAACACTCCTCACACCAAGATCACACTCTCTATATATTCTATGGGGGGGTCACCAGAGACACAACACTCCTCACACCAAGATCACACTCTCTATATATTCTATGGGGGATCACCAGAGACACAACACTCCTCACACCAAGATCACACTCTCTATATATTCTATGGAGGGATCACCAGAGACACAACACTCCTCACACCAAGATCACACTCTCTATATATTCTATGGGGGGATCACCAGAGACACAACACTCCTCACACCAAGATCACACTCTCTATATATTCTATGGGGGATCACCAGAGGAGACACAACACTCCTCACACCAAGATCACACTCTCTATATATTCTATGGGGGATCACCAGAGACACAACACTCCTCACACCAAGATCACACTCTCTATATATTCTATGGGGGGATCACCAGAGACACAACACTCCTCACACCAAGATCACACTCTCTATATATTCTATGGGGGATCACCTGAGGAGACACAACACTCCTCACACCAAGATCACACTCTCTATATATTCTATGGGGGGATCACCAGAGGAGACACAACACTCCTCACACCAAGATCACACTCTCTATATATTCTATGGGGGATCACCAGAGACACAACACTCCTCACACCAAGATCACACTCTCTATATATTCTATGGGGGGATCACCAGAGACACAACACTCCTCACACCAAGATCACACTCTCTATATATTCTATGGGGGATCACCAGAGACACAACACTCCTCACACCAAGATCACACTCTCTATATATTCTATGGAGGATCACCTGAGGAGACACAACACTCCTCACACCAAGATCACACTCTCTATATATTCTATGGGGGGATCACCAGAGACACAACACTCCTCACACCAAGATCACACTCTCTATATATTCTATGGGGGATCACCAGAGACACAACACTCCTCACACCAAGATCACACTCTCTATATATTCTATGGAGGATCACCAGAGACACAACACTCCTCACACCAAGATCACACTCTCTATATATTCTATGGGGGGATCACCAGAGACACAACACTCCTCACACCAAGATCACACTCTCTATATATTCTATGGAGGATCACCAGAGACACAACACTCCTCACACCAAGATCACACTCTCTATATATTCTATGGGGGGATCACCAGAGACACAACACTCCTCACACCAAGATCACACTCTCTATATATTCTATGGGGGGATCACCAGAGGAGACACAACACTCCTCACACCAAGATCACACTCTCTATATATTCTATGGAGGATCACCAGAGGAGACACAACACTCCTCACACCAAGATCACACTCTCTATATATTCTATGGGGGATCACCAGAGACACAACACTCCTCACACCAAGATCACACTCTCTATATATTCTATGGGGGGATCACCAGAGACACAACACTCCTCACACCAAGATCACACTCTCTATATATTCTATGGGGGATCACCAGAGACACAACACTCCTCACACCAAGATCACACTCTCTATATATTCTATGGGGGGATCACCAGAGACACAACACTCCTCACACCAAGATCACACTCTCTATATATTCTATGGGGGATCACCAGAGACACAACACTCCTCACACCAAGATCACACTCTCTATATATTCTATGGGGGATCACCAGAGACACAACACTCCTCACACCAAGATCACACTCTCTATATATTCTATGGGGGGATCACCAGAGACACAACACTCCTCACACCAAGATCACACTCTCTATATATTCTATGGAGGATCACCAGAGACACAACACTCCTCACACCAAGATCACACTCTCTATATATTCTATGGGGGGATCACCAGAGACACAACACTCCTCACACCAAGATCACACTCTCTATATATTCTATGGGGGGATCACCAGAGACACAACACTCCTCACACCAAGATCACACTCTCTATATATTCTATGGAGGGATCACCAGAGACACAACACTCCTCACACCAAGATCACACTCTCTATATATTCTATGGGGGATCACCAGAGACACAACACTCCTCACACCAAGATCACACTCTCTATATATTCTATGGGGGGATCACCAGAGACACAACACTCCTCACACCAAGATCACACTCTCTATATATTCTATGGGGGGATCACCAGAGACACAACACTCCTCACACCAAGATCACACTCTCTATATATTCTATGGGGGGATCACCAGAGACACAACACTCCTCACACCAAGATCACACTCTCTATATATTCTATGGGGGATCACCAGAGACACAACACTCCTCACACCAAGATCACACTCTCTATATATTCTATGGAGGGATCACCAGAGACACAACACTCCTCACACCAAGATCACACTCTCTATATATTCTATGGGGGGATCACCAGAGACACAACACTCCTCACACCAAGATCACACTCTCTATATATTCTATGGGGGATCACCAGAGGAGACACAACACTCCTCACACCAAGATCACACTCTCTATATATTCTATGGGGGATCACCAGAGACACAACACTCCTCACACCAAGATCACACTCTCTATATATTCTATGGGGGGATCACCAGAGACACAACACTCCTCACACCAAGATCACACTCTCTATATATTCTATGGGGGGATCACCAGAGACACAACACTCCTCACACCAAGATCACACTCTCTATATATTCTATGGAGGATCACCAGAGACACAACACTCCTCACACCAAGATCACACTCTCTATATATTCTATGGGGGGATCACCAGAGACACAACACTCCTCACACCAAGATCACACTCTCTATATATTCTATGGGGGATCACCAGAGACACAACACTCCTCACACCAAGATCACACTCTCTATATATTCTATGGAGGGATCACCAGAGACACAACACTCCTCACACCAAGATCACACTCTCTATATATTCTATGGGGGATCACCAGAGACACAACACTCCTCACACCAAGATCACACTCTCTATATATTCTATGGGGGATCACCAGAGACACAACACTCCTCACACCAAGATCACACTCTCTATATATTCTATGGGGGATCACCAGAGACACAACACTCCTCACACCAAGATCACACTCTCTATATATTCTATGGGGGGATCACCAGAGACACAACACTCCTCACACCAAGATCACACTCTCTATATATTCTATGGGGGATCACCAGAGACACAACACTCCTCACACCAAGATCACACTCTCTATATATTCTATGGGGGGATCACCAGAGACACAACACTCCTCACACCAAGATCACACTCTCTATATATTCTATGGGGGGATCACCAGAGGAGACACAACACTCCTCACACCAAGATCACACTCTCTATATATTCTATGGGGGATCACCAGAGACACAACACTCCTCACACCAAGATCACACTCTCTATATATTCTATGGGGGATCACCAGAGGAGACACAACACTCCTCACACCAAGATCACACTCTCTATATATTCTATGGGGGGATCACCAGAGACACAACACTCCTCACACCAAGATCACACTCTCTATATATTCTATGGGGGGATCACCAGAGACACAACACTCCTCACACCAAGATCACACTCTCTATATATTCTATGGAGGGATCACCAGAGGAGACACAACACTCCTCACACCAAGATCACACTCTCTATATATTCTATGGGGGATCACCAGAGACACAACACTCCTCACACCAAGATCACACTCTCTATATATTCTATGGAGGGATCACCAGAGACACAACACTCCTCACACCAAGATCACACTCTCTATATATTCTATGGGGGGATCACCAGAGACACAACACTCCTCACACCAAGATCACACTCTCTATATATTCTATGGGGGATCACCAGAGACACAACACTCCTCACACCAAGATCACACTCTCTATATATTCTATGGGGGGATCACCAGAGACACAACACTCCTCACACCAAGATCACACTCTCTATATATTCTATGGAGGATCACCAGAGACACAACACTCCTCACACCAAGATCACACTCTCTATATATTCTATGGGGGGATCACCAGAGACACAACACTCCTCACACCAAGATCACACTCTCTATATATTCTATGGAGGATCACCAGAGACACAACACTCCTCACACCAAGATCACACTCTCTATATATTCTATGGGGGGATCACCAGAGACACAACACTCCTCACACCAAGATCACACTCTCTATATATTCTATGGGGGATCACCAGAGACACAACACTCCTCACACCAAGATCACACTCTCTATATATTCTATGGAGGGATCACCAGAGACACAACACTCCTCACACCAAGATCACACTCTCTATATATTCTATGGGGGATCACCAGAGACACAACACTCCTCACACCAAGATCACACTCTCTATATATTCTATGGGGGGATCACCAGAGACACAACACTCCTCACACCAAGATCACACTCTCTATATATTCTATGGGGGATCACCAGAGACACAACACTCCTCACACCAAGATCACACTCTCTATATATTCTATGGGGGATCACCAGAGACACAACACTCCTCACACCAAGATCACACTCTCTATATATTCTATGGGGGATCACCAGAGACACAACACTCCTCACACCAAGATCACACTCTCTATATATTCTATGGGGGGATCACCAGAGACACAACACTCCTCACACCAAGATCACACTCTCTATATATTCTATGGGGGATCACCAGAGGAGACACAACACTCCTCACACCAAGATCACACTCTCTATATATTCTATGGGGGATCACCAGAGACACAACACTCCTCACACCAAGATCACACTCTCTATATATTCTATGGGGGATCACCAGAGGAGACACAACACTCCTCACACCAAGATCACACTCTCTATATATTCTATGGGGGGATCACCAGAGACACAACACTCCTCACACCAAGATCACACTCTCTATATATTCTATGGGGGGATCACCAGAGACACAACACTCCTCACACCAAGATCACACTCTCTATATATTCTATGGGGGGATCACCTGAGGAGACACAACACTCCTCACACCAAGATCACACTCTCTATATATTCTATGGAGGATCACCTGAGGAGACACAACACTCCTCACACCAAGATCACACTCTCTATATATTCTATGGGGGGATCACCAGAGACACAACACTCCTCACACCAAGATCACACTCTCTATATATTCTATGGAGGATCACCAGAGGAGACACAACACTCCTCACACCAAGATCACACTCTCTATATATTCTATGGGGGGATCACCAGAGACACAACACTCCTCACACCAAGATCACACTCTCTATATATTCTATGGGGGATCACCAGAGGAGACACAACACTCCTCACACCAAGATCACACTCTCTATATATTCTATGGGGGATCACCAGAGACACAACACTCCTCACACCAAGATCACACTCTCTATATATTCTATGGGGGGATCACCAGAGACACAACACTCCTCACACCAAGATCACACTCTCTATATATTCTATGGGGGGATCACCAGAGACACAACACTCCTCACACCAAGATCACACTCTCTATATATTCTATGGAGGATCACCAGAGACACAACACTCCTCACACCAAGATCACACTCTCTATATATTCTATGGGGGATCACCAGAGACACAACACTCCTCACACCAAGATCACACTCTCTATATATTCTATGGGGGGATCACCAGAGACACAACACTCCTCACACCAAGATCACACTCTCTATATATTCTATGGGGGATCACCAGAGGAGACACAACACTCCTCACACCAAGATCACACTCTCTATATATTCTATGGGGAGATCACCAGAGGAGACACAACACTCCTCACACCAAGATCACACTCTCTATATATTCTATGGGGGATCACCAGAGACACAACACTCCTCACACCAAGATCACACTCTCTATATATTCTATGGGGGGATCACCAGAGGAGACACAACACTCCTCACACCAAGATCACACTCTCTATATATTCTATGGGGGATCACCAGAGACACAACACTCCTCACACCAAGATCACACTCTCTATATATTCTATGGGGGATCACCAGAGACACAACACTCCTCACACCAAGATCACACTCTCTATATATTCTATGGGGGATCACCAGAGACACAACACTCCTCACACCAAGATCACACTCTCTATATATTCTATGGGAGGATCACCAGAGACACAACACTCCTCACACCAAGATCACACTCTCTATATATTCTATGGGGGGATCACCAGAGACACAACACTCCTCACACCAAGATCACACTCTCTATATATTCTATGGGGGATCACCAGAGACACAACACTCCTCACACCAAGATCACACTCTCTATATATTCTATGGGGGGATCACCAGAGACACAACACTCCTCACACCAAGATCACACTCTCTATATATTCTATGGAGGGATCACCAGAGACACAACACTCCTCACACCAAGATCACACTCTCTATATATTCTATGGGGGGATCACCAGAGGAGACACAACACTCCTCACACCAAGATCACACTCTCTATATATTCTATGGGAGGATCACCAGAGACACAACACTCCTCACACCAAGATCACACTCTCTATATATTCTATGGGGGATCACCAGAGGAGACACAACACTCCTCACACCAAGATCACACTCTCTATATATTCTATGGGGGGATCACCAGAGACACAACACTCCTCACACCAAGATCACACTCTCTATATATTCTATGGGGGGATCACCAGAGACACAACACTCCTCACACCAAGATCACACTCTCTATATATTCTATGGAGGATCACCAGAGACACAACACTCCTCACACCAAGATCACACTCTCTATATATTCTATGGGGGGATCACCAGAGACACAACACTCCTCACACCAAGATCACACTCTCTATATATTCTATGGGGGGATCACCAGAGACACAACACTCCTCACACCAAGATCACACTCTCTATATATTCTATGGGGGGGTCACCAGAGACACAACACTCCTCACACCAAGATCACACTCTCTATATATTCTATGGGGGGATCACCAGAGACACAACACTCCTCACACCAAGATCACACTCTCTATATATTCTATGGGGAGATCACCAGAGGAGACACAACACTCCTCACACCAAGATCACACTCTCTATATATTCTATGGGGGGATCACCAGAGACACAACACTCCTCACACCAAGATCACACTCTCTATATATTCTATGGGGGGATCACCAGAGACACAACACTCCTCACACCAAGATCACACTCTCTATATATTCTATGGGGGGATCACCAGAGGAGACACAACACTCCTCACACCAAGATCACACTCTCTATATATTCTATGGGGGATCACCAGAGGAGACACAACACTCCTCACACCAAGATCACACTCTCTATATATTCTATGGGGGGATCACCAGAGACACAACACTCCTCACACCAAGATCACACTCTCTATATATTCTATGGGAGGATCACCAGAGACACAACACTCCTCACACCAAGATCACACTCTCTATATATTCTATGGGGGGATCACCAGAGACACAACACTCCTCACACCAAGATCACACTCTCTATATATTCTATGGGGGATCACCAGAGACACAACACTCCTCACACCAAGATCACACTCTCTATATATTCTATGGGGGGATCACCAGAGACACAACACTCCTCACACCAAGATCACACTCTCTATATATTCTATGGGGGATCACCAGAGGAGACACAACACTCCTCACACCAAGATCACACTCTCTATATATTCTATGGGGGGATCACCAGAGGAGACACAACACTCCTCACACCAAGATCACACTCTCTATATATTCTATGGGGGGATCACCAGAGACACAACACTCCTCACACCAAGATCACACTCTCTATATATTCTATGGAGGATCACCAGAGACACAACACTCCTCACACCAAGATCACACTCTCTATATATTCTATGGGGGATCACCAGAGGAGACACAACACTCCTCACACCAAGATCACACTCTCTATATATTCTATGGGGGGATCACCAGAGGAGACACAACACTCCTCACACCAAGATCACACTCTCTATATATTCTATGGGGGGATCACCAGAGACACAACACTCCTCACACCAAGATCACACTCTCTATATATTCTATGGGGGGATCACCAGAGACACAACACTCCTCACACCAAGATCACACTCTCTATATATTCTATGGGGGATCACCAGAGACACAACACTCCTCACACCAAGATCACACTCTCTATATATTCTATGGGGGGGTCACCAGAGACACAACACTCCTCACACCAAGATCACACTCTCTATATATTCTATGGGGGGATCACCAGAGACACAACACTCCTCACACCAAGATCACACTCTCTATATATTCTATGGGGGATCACCAGAGACACAACACTCCTCACACCAAGATCACACTTTCTATATATTCTATGGGGGATCACCAGAGACACAACACTCCTCACACCAAGATCACACTCTCTATATATTCTATGGGGGATCACCAGAGGAGACACAACACTCCTCACACCAAGATCACACTCTCTATATATTCTATGGGGGATCACCAGAGGAGACACAACACTCCTCACACCAAGATCACACTCTCTATATATTCTATGGGGGGGTCACCAGAGACACAACACTCCTCACACCAAGATCACACTCTCTATATATTCTATGGGGGGATCACCAGAGACACAACACTCCTCACACCAAGATCACACTCTCTATATATTCTATGGGGGGATCACCTGAGGAGACACAACACTCCTCACACCAAGATCACACTCTCTATATATTCTATGGAGGGATCACCAGAGACACAACACTCCTCACACCAAGATCACACTCTCTATATATTCTATGGGGGATCACCAGAGACACAACACTCCTCACACCAAGATCACACTCTCTATATATTCTATGGGGGGATCACCAGAGGAGACACAACACTCCTCACACCAAGATCACACTCTCTATATATTCTATGGGGGATCACCAGAGGAGACACAACACTCCTCACACCAAGATCACACTCTCTATATATTCTATGGGGGGATCACCAGAGACACAACACTCCTCACACCAAGATCACACTCTCTATATATTCTATGGGGGGATCACCAGAGGAGACACAACACTCCTCACACCAAGATCACACTCTCTATATATTCTATGGAGGGATCACCAGAGACACAACACTCCTCACACCAAGATCACACTCTCTATATATTCTATGGGGGATCACCAGAGGAGACACAACACTCCTCACACCAAGATCACACTCTCTATATATTCTATGGGGGATCACCAGAGACACAACACTCCTCACACCAAGATCACACTCTCTATATATTCTATGGGGGGATCACCAGAGACACAACACTCCTCACACCAAGATCACACTCTCTATATATTCTATGGGGGATCACCAGAGACACAACACTCCTCACACCAAGATCACACTCTCTATATATTCTATGGGGGGATCACCAGAGGAGACACAACACTCCTCACACCAAGATCACACTCTCTATATATTCTATGGGGGGATCACCAGAGGAGACACAACACTCCTCACACCAAGATCACACTCTCTATATATTCTATGGGGGGATCACCAGAGGAGACACAACACTCCTCACACCAAGATCACACTCTCTATATATTCTATGGAGGATCACCAGAGGAGACACAACACTCCTCACACCAAGATCACACTCTCTATATATTCTATGGGGGATCACCAGAGGAGACACAACACTCCTCACACCAAGATCACACTCTCTATATATTCTATGGGGGGATCACCAGAGACACAACACTCCTCACACCAAGATCACACTCTCTATATATTCTATGGGGGATCACCAGAGGAGACACAACACTCCTCACACCAAGATCACACTCTCTATATATTCTATGGGGGATCACCAGAGGAGACACAACACTCCTCACACCAAGATCACACTCTCTATATATTCTATGGAGGGATCACCAGAGACACAACACTCCTCACACCAAGATCACACTCTCTATATATTCTATGGGGGATCACCAGAGGAGACACAACACTCCTCACACCAAGATCACACTCTCTATATATTCTATGGGGGGATCACCAGAGGAGACACAACACTCCTCACACCAAGATCACACTCTCTATATATTCTATGGGGGATCACCAGAGACACAACACTCCTCACACCAAGATCACACTCTCTATATATTCTATGGGAGGATCACCAGAGACACAACACTCCTCACACCAAGATCACACTCTCTATATATTCTATGGGGGGATCACCAGAGACACAACACTCCTCACACCAAGATCACACTCTCTATATATTCTATGGGGGGATCACCAGAGACACAACACTCCTCACACCAAGATCACACTCTCTATATATTCTATGGAGGGATCACCAGAGACACAACACTCCTCACACCAAGATCACACTCTCTATATATTCTATGGGGGATCACCAGAGACACAACACTCCTCACACCAAGATCACACTCTCTATATATTCTATGGAGGATCACCAGAGGAGACACAACACTCCTCACACCAAGATCACACTCTCTATATATTCTATGGGGGGTCACCAGAGACACAACACTCCTCACACCAAGATCACACTCTCTATATATTCTATGGGAGGATCACCAGAGACACAACACTCCTCACACCAAGATCACACTCTCTATATATTCTATGGGGGGATCACCAGAGACACAACACTCCTCACACCAAGATCACACTCTCTATATATTCTATGGGGGGATCACCAGAGACACAACACTCCTCACACCAAGATCACACTCTCTATATATTCTATGGGGGATCACCAGAGACACAACACTCCTCACACCAAGATCACACTCTCTATATATTCTATGGGGGATCACCAGAGACACAACACTCCTCACACCAAGATCACACTCTCTATATATTCTATGGGGGGATCACCAGAGACACAACACTCCTCACACCAAGATCACACTCTCTATATATTCTATGGAGGATCACCAGAGGAGACACAACACTCCTCACACCAAGATCACACTCTCTATATATTCTATGGGGGGATCACCAGAGACACAACACTCCTCACACCAAGATCACACTCTCTATATATTCTATGGGGGATCACCAGAGAGACACAACACTCCTCACACCAAGATCACACTCTCTATATATTCTATGGGGGGATCACCAGAGGAGACACAACACTCCTCACACCAAGATCACACTCTCTATATATTCTATGGGGGATCACCAGAGGAGACACAACACTCCTCACACCAAGATCACACTCTCTATATATTCTATGGGGGGATCACCAGAGACACAACACTCCTCACACCAAGATCACACTCTCTATATATTCTATGGAGGGATCACCAGAGACACAACACTCCTCACACCAAGATCACACTCTCTATATATTCTATGGGGGATCACCAGAGGAGACACAACACTCCTCACACCAAGATCACACTCTCTATATATTCTATGGAGGGATCACCAGAGACACAACACTCCTCACACCAAGATCACACTCTCTATATATTCTATGGGGGGATCACCAGAGACACAACACTCCTCACACCAAGATCACACTCTCTATATATTCTATGGGGGGATCACCAGAGACACAACACTCCTCACACCAAGATCACACTCTCTATATATTCTATGGGGGATCACCTGAGGAGACACAACACTCCTCACACCAAGATCACACTCTCTATATATTCTATGGGGGGATCACCAGAGGAGACACAACACTCCTCACACCAAGATCACACTCTCTATATATTCTATGGGAGGATCACCAGAGGAGACACAACACTCCTCACACCAAGATCACACTCTCTATATATTCTATGGGGGATCACCAGAGACACAACACTCCTCACACCAAGATCACACTCTCTATATATTCTATGGAGGGATCACCAGAGACACAACACTCCTCACACCAAGATCACACTCTCTATATATTCTATGGAGGGATCACCAGAGACACAACACTCCTCACACCAAGATCACACTCTCTATATATTCTATGGGGGATCACCAGAGGAGACACAACACTCCTCACACCAAGATCACACTCTCTATATATTCTATGGGGGATCACCAGAGACACAACACTCCTCACACCAAGATCACACTCTCTATATATTCTATGGGGGGATCACCAGAGGAGACACAACACTCCTCACACCAAGATCACACTCTCTATATATTCTATGGAGGATCACCAGAGACACAACACTCCTCACACCAAGATCACACTCTCTATATATTCTATGGGGGGATCACCAGAGACACAACACTCCTCACACCAAGATCACACTCTCTATATATTCTATGGGGAGATCACCAGAGACACAACACTCCTCACACCAAGATCACACTCTCTATATATTCTATGGGGGGATCACCAGAGACACAACACTCCTCACACCAAGATCACACTCTCTATATATTCTATGGGGAGATCACCAGAGACACAACACTCCTCACACCAAGATCACACTCTCTATATATTCTATGGGGGGATCACCAGAGACACAACACTCCTCACACCAAGATCACACTCTCTATATATTCTATGGGGGGGTCACCAGAGGAGACACAACACTCCTCACACCAAGATCACACTCTCTATATATTCTATGGGGGGATCACCAGAGACACAACACTCCTCACACCAAGATCACACTCTCTATATATTCTATGGAGGATCACCAGAGGAGACACAACACTCCTCACACCAAGATCACACTCTCTATATATTCTATGGGGGATCACCAGAGACACAACACTCCTCACACCAAGATCACACTCTCTATATATTCTATGGAGGATCACCAGAGACACAACACTCCTCACACCAAGATCACACTCTCTATATATTCTATGGAGGATCACCAGAGACACAACACTCCTCACACCAAGATCACACTCTCTATATATTCTATGGGGGGATCACCAGAGACACAACACTCCTCACACCAAGATCACACTCTCTATATATTCTATGGAGGGATCACCAGAGACACAACACTCCTCACACCAAGATCACACTCTCTATATATTCTATGGGGGATCACCAGAGGAGACACAACACTCCTCACACCAAGATCACACTCTCTATATATTCTATGGAGGATCACCAGAGACACAACACTCCTCACACCAAGATCACACTGTCTATATATTCTATGGGGGGATCACCAGAGACACAACACTCCTCACACCAAGATCACACTCTCTATATATTCTATGGGGGGATCACCAGAGACACAACACTCCTCACACCAAGATCACACTCTCTATATATTCTATGGGGGGATCACCAGAGACACAACACTCCTCACACCAAGATCACACTCTCTATATATTCTATGGGGGGATCACCAGAGACACAACACTCCTCACACCAAGATCACACTCTCTATATATTCTATGGGGGATCACCAGAGACACAACACTCCTCACACCAAGATCACACTCTCTATATATTCTATGGGGGATCACCAGAGACACAACACTCCTCACACCAAGATCACACTCTCTATATATTCTATGGGGGGATCACCAGAGACACAACACTCCTCACACCAAGATCACACTCTCTATATATTCTATGGAGGGATCACCAGAGACACAACACTCCTCACACCAAGATCACACTCTCTATATATTCTATGGAGGGATCACCAGAGACACAACACTCCTCACACCAAGATCACACTCTCTATATATTCTATGGGGGGATCACCAGAGACACAACACTCCTCACACCAAGATCACACTCTCTATATATTCTATGGGGGATCACCAGAGACACAACACTCCTCACACCAAGATCACACTCTCTATATATTCTATGGAGGGATCACCAGAGACACAACACTCCTCACACCAAGATCACACTCTCTATATATTCTATGGGGGGATCACCAGAGACACAACACTCCTCACACCAAGATCACACTCTCTATATATTCTATGGGGGGATCACCAGAGACACAACACTCCTCACACCAAGATCACACTCTCTATATATTCTATGGGGGGATCACCAGAGACACAACACTCCTCACACCAAGATCACACTCTCTATATATTCTATGGAGGATCACCAGAGACACAACACTCCTCACACCAAGATCACACTCTCTATATATTCTATGGAGGATCACCAGAGGAGACACAACACTCCTCACACCAAGATCACACTCTCTATATATTCTATGGAGGATCACCAGAGGAGACACAACACTCCTCACACCAAGATCACACTCTCTATATATTCTATGGAGGGATAACCAGAGGAGACACAACACTCCTCACACCAAGATCACACTCTCTATATATTCTATGGGGGATCACCAGAGACACAACACTCCTCACACCAAGATCACACTCTCTATATATTCTATGGGGGATCACCAGAGGAGACACAACACTCCTCACACCAAGATCACACTCTCTATATATTCTATGGAGGGATCACCAGAGACACAACACTCCTCACACCAAGATCACACTCTCTATATATTCTATGGGGGATCACCAGAGACACAACACTCCTCACACCAAGATCACACTCTCTATATATTCTATGGGAGGATCACCAGAGGAGACACAACACTCCTCACACCAAGATCACACTCTCTATATATTCTATGGGGGATCACCAGAGGAGACACAACACTCCTCACACCAAGATCACACTCTCTATATATTCTATGGAGGATCACCAGAGACACAACACTCCTCACACCAAGATCACACTCTCTATATATTCTATGGGGGGGATCACCAGAGACACAACAC